>NW_027438418.1:0-116132 GCF_000715075.1 Nicotiana tabacum | reverse complement strand
AAAAGCCTCATATGGAGCCATCTGAATACTCGACTGGTAGCTGTTGTTGTAAGCAAACTCTGCAAGCGGTAGAAACTTATCCCATGAACCTCCGAAATAAATAACACAAGCACGCAACATGTCCTCCAATATCTGAATAGTACGCTCGGACTGCCCGTCCGTGTGAGGGTGAAAAGTTGTGCTCAACTCCACCTGAGTACCCAACTCTCGCTGAACAGACTTCCAAAACTGGGAAGTAAACTGAGTACCCCGATTTGAAATAATAGAAACTGGAACACCATGCAGCCGAACAATCTCTCGGATATATAACTCTGCTAACCACTCTGAAGAATAGGTAGTACAGATAGGAATGAAGTGCACGAACTTGGTCAGCCGATCCACAATCACCCAAATAGCATCGAACTTCTTCAAAGTCCATGGAAGTCCAACAACAAAGTCCATAGTGATCCTCTCCCACTTCCACTCAGGAATAACCATCTGCTGAAGTAAGCCACCCGGTCTCTGATGCTCATATTTCACCTGCTGACAATTGAGACACCGAGCTACAAATCCCACAATATCTTTCTTCATTCTTCTCCACCAATAGTGCTGCCTCAAATCCTGGTACATCTTCTCGGCACCCGGATGGATAGAATACCGCGAGCTATGGACCTCCTCCAGAATCAACTCTCTAAGCCCATCCACACTGGGCACACAAATCCGGCCCTGCATCCTCAACACACCATCGTCACCGATGGTCACATCTCTGGCATCATCATGCTGAACCCTGTCCTTAAGGACAAGCAAATGCGGATCATCATACTGGCGCTCTCTGATGCAATCATATAAGGAATACCGAGAAACCACACATGCCAACACCCGACTGGACTCCGAAATATCCAACCTCACGAATTGATTGGCCAAGGCCTGAACATCAACTGCAAGAGGTCTCTCCCCAACTGGAATATATGCCAAACTCCCCATACTCACTGCCTTTCGGCTCAACGCATCGGCCACTACATTGGCCTTTCCCGGATGATACAAATATGGTGATATCATAATCCTTAAGCAACTCTAACCATCTCTGCTTCCTCAAATTAAGATCCTTTTGCTTGAACAAATTCTGAAGACTGCGATGATCGGTGAATATCTCACAAGATACACCATACAAATAATGCCTCCAAATTTTCAATGCATGAACTATGGTAGCCAACTCCAAATCATGAACATGGTAGTTCTTCTCATGGGGCTTCAACTGACGAGAAGCATAAGCAATAACTCTACCCTCCTGCATCAATACACAACCAATTCCAACTCTCGAAGCATCACAATACGCGATATATGAACCTGAAGCTGATGGCAAAACCAACACTGGAGCTGTGGTCAAAGCTGTCTTGAGCTTCTGAAAGCTCTCTTCACACTCGTCCAACCATACAAATGAAACACCCTTCTGAGTCAACTTGGTCAAGGGCGATGCGATAGATGAGAATCACTGAACAAACCGGTGATAATAGCCTGCCAACCCAGGAAAGCTACGAATCTTTGTGGCTGAGGACGGTCTAGGCCAACTCTGAACTGCCTCTATCTTCTTTGGATCAACCTGAATACCCTCGTTGGACACCACGTGTCCCAAGAAAGCCACTGAACTGAGCCAAAACTCACACTTGGAGAATTTTGCATAAAGCTTCTCCTCCCTCAATCTTTGCAATACAACTCTCAAATGCTCTGCGTGCTCCTCCTAACTACGTGAGTACACCAGAATGTCATCAGTGAATACTATAACGAACGAATCAAGATAAGGCCGAAACACGCTGTTCATCAAATGCATGAACACTGCTGGGGCATTGGTCAACCCGAAAGACATAACAAGGAACTCATAATGACCATATCTGGTCCTGGAAGTAGTTTTAAGAATATCTGAATCCCTGATCTTCAACTGGTGATAACCCAAACGGAGATCAATTTTGGAGAACACCCTCGCTCCCTGAAGCTGGTCAAATAAATCATCAATGCGAGGCAACGGATACTTGTTCTTAATTGTTACCTTGTTCAATTGCCTATAATCGATGCACATTCTCATTGTGCCATCCTTCTTCTTCACAAACAAAACGGGCGCACCCCAAGGTGACACACTAGGCCAAATGAACCCCTTATCTAGGAGTTCTTGAAGTTGTTCCTTCAATTCTTTCAACTCCGCTGGTGACATACGATACGTCAGAATAGAAATGGGCTGAGTGCCCGACACCAGGTCAATACCAAAATCAATATCCCTGTCCGATGGCATGCCCGACAGGTTTGTAGGAAAAACATCAAAAAAATCCCTCACGATTGGAACAGATTCAATACTAGGAGTCTTGGCTCCAACATCCCTCACAAACGCTAGATATGACAGACAACCCTTCCCAACCATACGCTAAGCCTTCAAGAAAGAGATCACTCTACTAGGAACATAATCAGTCACACCACGCCACTCGATCCGCAGTACACTCGGCATAGCTAAAGTGATTGTCTTAGCATGACAGTCTAGAATAGCACGACACAGAGATAGCCAATCCATGCCCAAAATGACATTAAAATCCACCATGCTCAATAGCAATAGATCTACTCGGGTCTCCAGACCCCTAATAGTCACCACACATGACCGGTACACATGGTCTACAACAATATTATCGCCCACCGGGGTAGATACATGAATAGGTAAAGCAAAAAACTCACGGGGCATACCCAAATAATGAGCAAAGTATGATGACACATAAGAAAAGGTGGAACCGGGATCACATAACACAGAGGCATCTCTGTGGCAGACTGAAACAATACCTGTAATGACAGCATCTGAAGCAATAACATCTGGACTGCCTGGAATAGCATAGAAATGAACCTGGCCACGCCTGATCGATCTCCCCCTCTAGGGCGACCCCTGGCTGCCTGACCTCCACCTTAACTGGCTGGGCGGGTGGTGAAGTAACTGGAGCAGAAGTCGAGGGCTGACCCCTCTGCTGAAACTGACCATCACGAAGTCAAGGGCACTACCTCCTCATATGTCCAAACTCTCCGCACTCATAACAACTACCCGGTGCTGGAGAGAGGGACTGAAGGGAACCCCTCGCACCAGAGTGACTAGCTGATGTACTCGGCGCAGAAGAACCCTGAGCTGATGGGGTATGAGATGAACTCTGAGCTGGGAGGGCGCTGAATGAAGGCTGGCCCTACTGGGACCCCTGATGACCACGACCTGAAGATGCCCCACGATACTCTAGACGGGCCGACTGAGCAGGCCTGAAAGAACGACCTCTACCATACTGGGACTGGCCCCTTGATGGAGCTCTACTATAACTACCCGATCCTCGAGGTCTCTTGGCCTCCCTCTCCTCTCGCTCCCTACGCCGAACCGTCTCAATCTCACGAGCGATATCAACCACCTCCTCGAACGTAGCACCCAATACTCTCTCTCTAGTTATCAGAATACGGAGATAGTAGTTAAGGCCATCCACAAATCTCCTGATCCTCTCACGATCTGTCGGAATCATCCAAATGGCATGACGAGCCAACTCCGAAAACCTCATCTCATACTAGGTCACGGTCATACCCCCTACGTCAACCACTCAAACTGCCTACGCAGCTCCTCTCTGTGGGACTGCAGTACATACTTCTCCAAGAAGAGAGTGGAGAACTACTGCCAAGAAAGGGGTGCTGCACCGACAGGCCTACACCTCTCAAAATCCTCCTACCAAGTAAAGGCAGCCCCCGAGAACTAAAAGGTGGTAAATGCTACACCACTAGACTCAAGGATCCCTGTTGTATGGAGCATCCGCTGACACTTGTCAAGAAAACCCTGGGCATCCTCACCCTCAGCACCTCTGAATGACAGAGGCTGAAGTCTACCAAACCTCTCAAGACGACGCTGCTCATCATCCAGCATAATTGGTACCATGAACTCTTGAACTGGTGCAACCGGCTGAGCTGGAGGTGCCCACGACGTCTATAGTCCCTGCACTACCTACTCAGGTGTGCGAGCAGCGAGGGTCTGATTGCCTCCCCCAGCCTGTGAAGTAGCTGCTGCGGTAGTGGCTGAAACTGCCTGAGCCAGGCCAGTGCAAACTGATAAAATCTGTGCCAAGTCCTCCTAAACACCTGGAATCACGATGGGCACAACTTGTGCCTGAACTGGTGCTGCTGGATCCTGATCTGGAGCCGGGGCAGCTGAGGGATCAACAGGTGCTGCCCTCGCTGCTCTGCCCCTGCCACGTCCACGACCGCGTCCCTGGCCTCTAGTAGCCTCAGTGGGTGGCATTGGTGGTCGTCCACCTCGTCCGGTAGCTCGCGCCCTCACCATCTGTGAGAGAATGGAATAACAGAAGTTTAGTTCTCTGATCAACAAAGTCGCACGACCAGAATTTCAAGAATATGAAGTTTTTCCAAAAGGTTCTGCAGCCTCTCGAGGATAAATACAGACGTCTTCGTACCGATCCGTGAGACTCTACTAAACCGGCTCATGACTTGCGAGACCTATGTAACCTAGGCTCTGATACCAACTTACCACGACCCTAACCCCGGTCGTGATGGCACCCAACACACTGCTAGGCAAGCCTGACCAATTAACAACCTCAGCCCATTTCTTATATAGTTCATTATTAGCTAACACCGTTAAATTTCCAAAACACCATATTAACAGTCTGAAACCAGAGTTAAATAGGTGGAGTTTCAAATGATAAAACTACTACTACATAGCCCATATAAATCCGGTGTCACAAGTCTGAGCCTCTAATACCATTTTATCACCCTAATACATATCAATCTAGGGAATGCGGATAAAACAAAGGATAGAAAGGAGAGATCAGGGTTGCGGACGCCATGCAACAACCTCGATGCTCCCGGATATGCGCTGCTCAACTGAAAATCCTCACTCAGCCTCAGATGCTCCTGGATCTGCACGCAAGGTGTAGGGAGTAATGTGAGTACTCCGACCCAGTGAGTAATAAGCATAAATAATGACTGAGAATAAGAAATCACGGAGAAACACAGAGTAATCTATAATGCGACATTTTAAACAAGTAATATGAAAGCAATAAACCAATGAAAACGAAATATGGAAATGCTCCAACAAATAAGCAGTTAAGTGACAGAAATATAAAGAAAATCAACACATAGAATGTCACCCTATAGTACCCGCTGCGGCGTCCAACCCGATCCATACATTTATCGTCGACGGCGCTCACTGGGGGTGTGCACACTCCGGGAGGGGCCCCTTACGGCCCAAGCGCAATATCAAGCCATCTCGTGGCATCAAATCTAGGCCTTTGGCCTCATATTAATATCAATATAACACTGCTGCGGCGCGCAACCCGATCCCATAGTATCCTCACATCTGGCCCTTGGCCGTACTCAGTCCAGAAATCATATAAGCCCCTCAGGCATTAGTAAAACAGTAGTTCTCAGCCCAAAATATCATTTAATATATCATTTTAGTTTCAAAACCGAGTAAAAAGTGGCTGAGTTGTAAAACAGTGGAAAACGGTACGACTGAGTTCAAGTAGTAAGTCAAAACAGTGAGGAAATAGTGATAAAACTCCCTAGAGGGTTCAAATAATTGGCACAAAGCCCAAATATAGCAGTCAGTTCAAAATTGATGAGAACAAATAAGTTTTAACCAAAATATGCGGTAAAAGCATCACTCGGGATAGACCAAGTCACAATCCCCAATGGTAAACGACCCCATGATCATCATCAAGCGTGTGTCTCACATCAATATAGCACTACGATGTGCAAATCCGGGGTTTCAAACCCTCAGGACATCATTTACATTCATTACTCACCTTGAACCGGCTAATTCTCTAGCTCGCGACGCTTTGCCCCTCGAATTGGCCTCCACGCGCATTGAATCTATCCAAAATCAGAACGAATACGTCACAATATTCTAAGGGAACAAAGCCCAAGTGAAAACATTCGAAAAATATCAAAAACCCCGAAATTAGCAAAACCCGAACCCCGGGCCCACGTCTCAGAATCGGGTAAAATTTGCATTTTCGGAATCCTCATACCTTCACGATTCTACCCATACCAAAATTATCCAATTCCGATACCATTTGGTCCTTCAAATCATCATTTTATATTTCTGAAAGGTTTCTCAATTTTCTTCCCAAATTCCATCCCAAATCATAAATTAAATGATGAATTCAATGATAGATTCATGTACTCTAAACAAATTTGAGATAGAATCACTTACCCCGATGAATTTCGTGAAAAACCTTCGAAAAACCGCCAAAATCCGAGCTCTCTATGTCAAAATATTAAATAAAACCCAAAACCTCATATTTATAGAGTACCCCTTAAATTTCAGCCTCCGCGGTCCGCACCGAACCACCGCGGTCCGCGCAAAAGCACCACGGTCCGCACAAAACCACCGCGACCCGCACAAAACCACCGCGTCCACACTTCATGTTGTGCGGTCCGCGCCGCACATACCGCGGCCGCACTCCTTTTTGTGCGGTCCGCGCGGGTGAGTTCTGAGGCCTGCAACCCTTCTGGACCTGCTACAGCTATGATTTTCGGCCTAAAACATCTCAGAACCTACCCGGAACTCCCGGAACTTCAAACCAATTGTACCAACACATCCCATGACATCGTTCAAACTTGTTCAAAACCTCGGGACACTCACAACAACATCAAATCACCAATTTAACAGGGGATTCAAGCCTAAGAACTCCAAGAACTCTTAAATTATGCTTTCGATCATCAAAAAGTCTATCAAATCTCGTCCGATTGACCTAAAATTTTGCACACACATCCCAAATGACACAACAAAGCTAATGTCATTCTCGGAATTCCATTCCGACCCCTATATCAAAATCTCGCCTATCAACCAGAACCACCAAAATATCAACTTCGTCAATTTAAGCCTAAATCTTCTCTACAACTCCAAAAATCATTCCGATCGCGCTCATAAGTCACAAATCACCTCCCGAAACTAACCGAACCATCGGAACTCACTTCCGAGCCTTCTAACACATAAGTCAACATCTAGTTAACTTTTTCCAACTTAAGCCTTCTTAAAAGAGACTAAGTGTCTCATTTCTTACCAAATCCTCTCCGAACTCGAACTAATCTACCCGATCACATAAAACACGGATAACGAAGCGTAAAGAAGCTAAAATAGTGGAAAATGGAGCGGTAACTCATGAGACGACTGACCGAATCGTCACATTTCAACTATCACCCTAGGGCCATATGTGTCTGGTATCAAAGCACAATAAATAACTTGTCAATTACTATGACGATCTCAGGTCAAAAGAAATTTTTACATCACATTCTTCAAAGGAATATCCTATTGACAGTTTATGGTAATTCTAACCATTAGGAATTATCCAATGAGTCGGTTCAATGATCATATCTCTATATGCATCATCTATCTATGTGATTTAGTTAATGAGATCAACTAATCTTTATCCAATAAAAATGATCACATAAATATTGATCTAACCAGATTACTAATGTTCAAATTAATAATCCTATGATCAAGAACAAATTTAGATAAAATTATAAGAAACTTCACTCTCATTATCATGATCTCCATCACAATGTCAAGTCTCAAAATTTAATCAAGGACCTTATCAAGTTAATCAAACAATTAAAAATAACTATGATAAAAGAATATCAAATGCCATATATATTTTTATATCAAATAACGTTCACAAAAATATGTTCAAATCATCAAATATGATATTGGATGTAGGGCATATCTACTATATCCCTAACACGATTCACAAGTCATCCCCAAGAGACAAAGTTTCAAGTACCTAGAGTCTATTATCCAGGGAGATGGGGAGATTGACGGGGATGTCACGCACCGCATTGGGGTAGGGTGGATGAAATGGCGGTTAGCATCTAGAGTCCTGTGTGATAAGAGGATACCATCGAAACTCAAAGATAAGTCCTACAGAGCGGTGGTTAGACGACTATGTTATATAGAACTGAGTGTTGGCCAGTTAAGAATTCATATATCCAGAAGATGAAAGTAGCCGAGGTGAGGATGTTGAGATGGATGTGCAGGCATACTAAACTGGATAAGATAAGGAATGAAGATATTCGCGAGAAGGTGGTCGTTGCTCCCGTAGATGACAAGATGCGGGAAACGAGGCTTAGGTTGTTTGGACATGTGCGGAGGAGAACCATAAATTCCCTGATTATGAGGTGTGAACGGTTAGCTTTGGCAGGTACGAGAAGAGGTAGAGGGCGGCCTAAGAAGAATTGAGGCGAGGTGATCAGGCAAGACATGACGCGACTTTAGATTTCTGAGGACATGACTCTTGATAGGAACGTGTGGAGGTCGAGTATTAAGGTTGTAGGCTAGGGGGTAGTTCATAGTTTTTCACTCTTTGTACCGGGTAGTCTGATAGAGTTTTGCCTATGTTTGGTAGCGGTCTATGTTATGTTCACAATATTTTTGTTGTTTTGCATAGGATTGTATTACTGCACTCCCTTTCACTTATTTGATGTATTTTAAGATATTATTATTACTTCTCTTGCTTATTTTGTTGTTACAGAGATCTCTTCTTGCGTTTCTTTTCTGATATTATTATTTCTTCTGTTGAGCCGATATATAGCCTCTCTAGCCTTCCGAGGGAGGGGTAAGGTCTGCGTACATCCTATCCTCCCCAGACTCTACTAGTGGGATTTTACTAGATATATTATTGTTGTTGTTGTTTTTGTATTATTTTAATCGGAGAACCGTATCACTTTGTTAGCTTACACTTTGTATATCTTTTTCGACTCAAATTTGGGTATTTGTAACATTATTTTTCTTTCCCTTTCAGTATGATCTTAAGTATTATGTATTACCGTTTATGTACTTCCCAGAAAATCTTGAGAATGATCGAACGAATGTGTAATGATCCTAAATAAACCAGTAGCTAACTGTAACAGTTAAACTCAAAACACCCTTTTCTATTACTTTAATAGAGAAATGAGATTGCAACTCAGCTCAAAATATAAGAACTACTGTCCAATAATGAAATGAAAATGACTGAATTGAAATATAAAGGATAGGGAAGAAGAGATGAGAAGCTCAGACTAAGAATGGGGATGAGAGGATACAGACACTCTAGAAGGGAGATGAGGAGAAGCAGACGTTTTACTCAACAATACGCATACCCTTTTCACATCATCGATTCTCTTTTTAATAGGCCCTTCACCTTAGTCTTCTTGCCCGGGTCCCACATAAAGTTTTCTAATATTCCAAACCGGTCTGTCTTTTGGCCAATCTTGTTCATAACAATACCCCCATCCTCAATAAGAACCTTGTCCTCAACGTTCGTGTTAAAAACAATATTAGTAGTCCTTGTTCTGCGAGGTGTATCTATGCAAAGGTAGTCTATTTGATAAGAGAAGATGTGATCTATCATCACTGTGTCAAAGTGACGTGAGATGGGGGCCGATGCAACATTGACAACCTTTGGCAAAATGTCAGCACAAATCATAAGGCAGCAAACTAGCATTTTGCCATGGAGAGGGTCATACATGACTTGAGCTTCCTGGACACGTCTATGCATATCAGCAACAAGAGCAGTGGTGGACTCAATAAGCAGAATGATCTCGGGGTTCTTTAATAGAGCTTGTTGTCCACAAAGGATCATACACCTTCTTTCATCATCAACGACATATTGGAGATCAAGAAACCATTTAGAGCAGCCTGGCGGATATTTGATATATAACTACTCCCATGAATATGTGCATGTATGAATCTCATTTTCCAAAAATTCAAACTCAATGAAGATGATTCAGTTGATGCATCTTCTCTAACCATTGAACAACATAGTGCTGTAGGGGAAATAAGTTTGACAAGATCCAAAGTCACTCCCAATTGTCGTTCACTACTGTCATTAGCAAGGATAATATCACCTCTAAGTAAATAATCGATAATTTCAGAAGCCATGCAGTGAGAATCGTTATTGCATACCAGCTTTATCTCCTCAAAACAGTCTACAATCTCAGTTGTAGTTAGAAACCTTGGTCCAACATTTGCAACTACATTTGAATGGTGATTCAAACATTTTTGTAGCATCAACCCATGGAAATTGAATTCTGATGGACCAAGTTCAAGCATGTCCCTAAGTATAGCAACTCGTTTACTTTTGCAGTCGATACTAGCTGGACTTGCAATGTAAACAACAGTTATTCTTGTCATCCCATTTCATCTACTTCAAGGTCTAATCTCCTGTGAACTAGTATAAATCTGGACAACGATTTGCTTGCTAGAGCAATATCAAGAACACCATTATCACTAGCCACAAACAAAACGTCACATGCATTACTGGCCAAACGTATGCCATGACTGGAGATTACAAATTTAACCACCTCGTTCAATCCCTCTAGAACAATTCGTATATCGCGACCTGCATCTATAATTTGTGAAAAAACTAAACATACATCACACCCTAACTTCAGAATGCAGGACAATGCCCTAAAAAGCTGAGTTGTGTAAAGCGTCACAAGTAAGAGTGTGTGTGCAAATGGCCCAGGTTGTAATCGAGGAACGTGAAGGCATCCACCAAGGGTTACAATGAACAAATTCGCTTCGAGTTCAAATGGAAAAGGAGTCAAAATATATCGATCATTGGAGGTGGAACCAATATCACACTCTAAGATTCTAATGATCTCCTTGAAATCATTCACAACCACGGTTGAACAATATCTTGTAACGTCAAGAAATGAGGTAAATAAGCTAGAACCAGGATCAAACGGAAAATCTAATCTGAATTGATTAGGTGGAAATCGATGCAAGAATAATATGACTGTAGCATGATCGAGTTCATTTAAGAAAGCAAATGTACCTCTGCCGATAAGTTGGTCATGACTACAAGCTGAAAACATATAAGGCAGTGCTAGCAAGATTTCATTAGGCCTGACAAGGTCACTGGAATCACACTTA
This sequence comes from Nicotiana tabacum, assembly GCF_000715075.1. Taxonomy (NCBI): domain Eukaryota; kingdom Viridiplantae; phylum Streptophyta; class Magnoliopsida; order Solanales; family Solanaceae; genus Nicotiana; species Nicotiana tabacum. The sequence goes on along the minus strand of NW_027438418.1, from coordinate 105,229 downwards.
ATAGCAGAAACTGTGTGAAACATTTCGTCGAACACCTGGCTTTCAGGATTTAGTAAATCATACTCCACTGAATCTTCAACTTCCATGTCAATTTCCCTAACAGGTATTTCAGTGAACACCTTGCATGCATAGACTTTTGAATATTCCTCTGCATCATATATAGTTTCCAGTTGGGTACTCGAAGTCCCAAGGCAACCTAATGAAGACACTACGGTACAAAATTGAATAGAGTTCGAAGAATTACCGCTCGGATTTACCAGCTCAGTAAGTACTTCGGAAGTATCAATAGAGTTTGAGTTTTCATCAACCAAAGCAGAATCCATCTCTCCGATAAAGACCGTAGGAGCACTGTCCGATGCATATTCTACTGTCCAATCCTGCATATCTGTTGGTGGCGAACCCCTAGACATACGGGAAAGACAGCACTGGATTTTGTGGAGTTTCTTAGACATACTCGAGTAATTGGCATGCATTTATAGTAGCAAGGAAAGACTACGGGAATCCATGGTGTAGGAATCAATGAAAGCACCAATATAATGATCCCAAATAAACCAGCAGCCAGCATGTAGGTAAAATATTACGTTTTAGAGGTATATAACATATATTGAATACCCTTAAAAAAAATTTCTAGCTTCGCCACTGACAGTAGCTAACTGTAACAGTTAAACTCAAAACACCCTTTTTCTATTACTGTAATAGAGAAATGAAATTACAACTCAACTCAAAATATAAGAACTACTGTCGAATAATGAAATGAAAATGACTGAATTGAAATATAAAGGATAGAGAAGAAGGGATGAGAGGCTCAAACTAAGAATGGGGATGAGAGGATACAGACACTCTAGAAGGGAGGTGAGGAGAAGGAGACATTTTACTCAACAATACGCATACCCTTTTCACATCATCAGTTCTCTTTTTAATAGGCCCTTCACCTTAGTCTTCTTGCCCGGGTCCCACATAAAGTTTTCTAATATTCCAAACCGGTCTGTCTTTTGGCCAATCTTGTTCATAACAGAATGGTCATTATCCTTATTACGACGACAGTTTTAATAGTTATGTCCTGTGTCCTATGAATGTACATAAGAGGCGGTGTTAGAGCTTTGGACGCGGGTTCTGCCGAACTCAGTAGCTTTAGTCCAAATTTTATATTTATCTTTAAAAATTCATTAAATATACACAAATTATTAATTTTGAACCGAATAACTTAGAAGGAATAGAATATCAAACCCATTAACTTCATGTCTTGGCTCCGCCTCTAATACACATTCATAGTCAAAAAGGTTGCCAATTGTCTGAGGAGCAAGTTACGGCGGTCCTAGAGTATTACCACTGCCTCTCTTGTTATAGACTTTTCCTTTCGAAAGAGAAATAAATCAACAAAAATTAGCTAGAAATTAAGCGACGAAATGAAATTCTGATAATATTTTTTGCAATCGAGAAGAAATATTAGAAGACACAAGCGTATGCCATCAAAGGTGAAGTTAAGATTTGAAAGTTATGCGTTCAGGATTGTACTCCTTTTAAGTTTTTCATTCTAACCATATTTTTTGCAATCGTGAAGAAATGTTAGAAGACATTATAGCGTATGCTATCAAAGGCGGAGCCAAGATTTAAAATTTATAGGTTCTAAATTGTAAATCGATTTGTGGTGGTCAGTAATTGTATAGTGGGTAGAGCCATCTGATCAACTTCGGTCGGCCAATTAAATTTCAAAAAAGAAAAAAATGTCGAAAAAATCGGCCGAAGTCAGTCGGTATTTTTAATTATGTAATTTAAAAATGCACCATCTGGGAATCGAACCGAAGTCTGTACTACGGCAGGATACTATTCTACCACTAGACCATTGGTGTATTTTATTTTAAGACTATCTTTTATTTCATTTATACTATTTAATTGCATTTTTTGCGCAAAGAAAACCCGACAAAAGTTGGTTGGTTTCGTAAAGAAAATGAAAAATAAAATATTTTTAAAAACCGAACAACTTCGATCGATTTTTCGGCCTTTTTTTTTACCGACTGAAGTCGGTCAGTTAACCGCGATCAGTTTTAGCCGAATTTCTAATAGTAATATTCAATGAATTTCTTAACATAAATATTACAAAATTCGAACAAAATCTACTGGGTTCAGCCGAACCCGTATCCCACACTCTGGTACTGTCCCTGCATGCAATTCAAAATAAGACTCTTGACTAAAAAGGCCAAATTGACTAAATCATCAGCTATTGACTTACCTCTTCATGTAAATATGAACAATAGAGATCACTCAGTTCCTCGCGCCATGATGTGACAACTGCAGTTGATAACATCACCAGACACAAACTTGTTATTGTTAGATACAATAAATTCCCTTAAATAGTTGAGATTTGGGTGAATATGCATGCAATATGAAGAAGAGTGGTGGCTAGAAACCGATTAGGTTTTAAGAATAACAACGTAACGGTCCTTGCTCTCTAATTATTATTGTTAGATATATTAATTAATTTAACAGAATATCACAAAGTTGGTGTTTCTTATTTTCTGTTTCTGAATAAGAAGTAAAGGAAGTTTCAATAAATTGAAAACAACAAACGTGGTTCCTTCGATTGGAAATCAAAAAGCATATATAGTTTCCTCAGTTTAACTATTTTAGAGGTTTCAACTTACCCAACTAGTTATTAGAAGTAGTAACACTTATTTATAGTTAACAACTTGGTTTTGAATTGTTGTTATGTCGTTTCATAATGTATCGTATTATATTATACTGTATTTTATTATATTGTTTGATGAATACAACGTTTGAATAAATTGTATCATTTGCCATCATTTCATGATGTCACACACTAAAAACTCTTGCTTTTCCGTTGCATGACTAAAAGTTTTATTTCTTTTAATGGAGCACATTGTTATAATTTAGTATGATGGAAATATTATAGTAAAAATTTGCACGATGAACGAAATAAGCCTTTATGGGACACTTAGGTTGTGACAGTTGTAGATTAGTTTGATTCAATTTAGTTAATTTATTACTAAAAATAATTTGAGCTATAAAGATAAATTAAGGAAAATAATTTAAGTTCCTAAAAAAGTGATATCGATCCTATTTAATTTACTCGGTAAAGAATGAATGCCACATCTTCGATGAATTGACGTGCAGGCTTCTAGCCAAATAAAATATTGATCACGCTCAACTCTAGTCTTAGAAAAGATAAGCGTTCGCTGCAAATATAATTTGGTCTAAGAGTCCGGAGTCGAAGCTACAACTGTTTATTATCACCAAGAAAACAAGCTCAAACAATTCTTAAGTAATAAATATTAAAATTCCTATGTCTAACCAATTAAATAACAAACTAAAGTAATAAATTAACAAATAAAGATACTAAGGGTTGGAGAATAAATTAAGGAGTTCTAGAGTTATGATTTCCCCAATTGTCGAAATCCTTCTCGCTACGTCTCCTACAATTTAACCTAAGTATTCTCTACCGATCATGAGCAGTCGACTTATCGTAATTCTCTCTCGAGCAACTACAATAATGTACTAGTCATATTCACTCCAATTACGCTAGCTCGCACTTTTTCACCGCTCACTATTATCTCGTCAAAGCTTCGTTATCTCTAATCCACTTTTAAACTCGCCATATTGATCTCTCATATACCTTAGGAGTCACGTTGTTCAACAACCATATAAATATGTATCCTTTATCAACAACACATAATAAATAGGCACAGTCAATCGACGACTATTCAATCAATTGAAATAAGCACGAAGTTGAACAAGTAGATAAATCGAAAGGTTAAATTATATTAAAAGATAACAAGAATTCATCCTCCAAGAGGTTCCATCAAAACTCTAGATAATAAATTAGATACTCATAATAGTATGTAAAACTACAATACTAAAAGTCATAACCAACAATAAAAAGTAGGAAGAAAAAGGGGAAAAACTCGTGGTTGAATCCTCCTCCTTGCTCCTAACGTGTTCTCGCCTCTTTGGGTGTTGTCTAATCCTAAAGTAGTGTCTCCCCTTCCAAAAGGATATTTTATGATGTATTTATAACAATTAGGGTTGATGTGGGGCGTCTTTGATCTCTCCTAATTCGAAAAGGACACACTGAGTCGCGTGCTAGAGTTGGTGCAACGCGCGACTTCTAGCATGCTCCCAGCTATTTCTTCTTCTTCTTCTTTGTTCTTTCGCGTGCCAGGACCAGTGCCAACCTCCATACTTCGTTTTTTTTGTTCATCTCCTAGGCCATTGCGCGCCTACCTTCATTCAATGCACCAATCACGCTCCTAGGTCTTGCATCTCTACTCTTTTTTGCATCAAATCATCCAATTATTGCCAACTTTTATCCAAATTCATTCCTACACACGATAAATATATAATGCGCATATTATATGTTTATAAACATGTAATCTCCCGCAACTCACATAAGAAATAATATACAAACATACTTAAAACATGCATTTTTCATCATTTATCACAACCCCACTCTTAAACTCTTGCTCGTCCTCGAGCAACATAAAATTAAGCATATGGCAAGTAACCCAATTCCAAAACAAACTCAAGTATCATAGCAATGACAATGATTTATATCAACGCTTAGAACCCAACACAAGGGCTATTGACATCTTTTCTTATTTTTAGACCAGTGCTAAGACTATTTAAAATATTTGTGTGACTCTTCTAATATCCTAGCCTCAAAAATTGACTCCACTATTGTGATGACCTTTTTGGTTCATTACTTGTGTTACAATGAAATTCTATGTTCCGAGGCCTTAAAAACTTCCCTTAGCACCACCTCGATTTGCGTGCGCAGTCCGGGCGCGTAGCCGGAAAGCTTAAATGTGAAAATCTGTGAAAAAGATAAGTTTTGATTGTAAAATGAATAATTTGACTTCGGTCAACATTTTTGGGTAAACGGACCCAGACCCGTGATTTGACGGTCCTGGAGGGTCCGTAGGAAAATATGGGACTTAGGCATATGCCTGGAATCGTATTTCGAGGTCCCAAGCCCGAGAAACGAATTTTTTAAAGAAAATTATTTTCTGAAATTGTTTAAAGAAATTTGAAATGAAATTTGCTTAGAACGTGGTGGTATCGGGCCTATATTTTAGTTCCGGTGCAAAGTACATGTCTTATATATGATTTAAGATATTTCTATGAAATTTGGTGAAAAGCGGATGTCATATGACGTGATTCGGACTTAAATCGCAAAATTGATGTTTAAAGAAGTTTTGAGAAAATTTCATTGATCTCGAGATTTAATTTGATGTTCATGATGTTATTTTGATGATTTGATTACACGAATAAGTCCGTGGGATGTTTTTGAGGTTTTGTGTGTGCTTGATTTGGAGTTCCGAGGGCTCGGGTGAGTTTCGGGTAGGTTCCGGGGTGTCTTAGGCTTAATACTGAGCTGTTGCAGGCACAGAGAGGTGGCAGGCCTCTGAATAGGCCAGTGCGGTCCGCACGATATGGACTGCTGCCGCGGAGAGGCCTGTGCGGCCGCACTAGTTTTGGTGCGGTCAACGGTGAAGAACAATTCACTTGTCCGACTTTGGAAGCCTATATCTTTTGATCTACAAGGAGTTTTGAGATGATTCAAAAACGAACTTCGTGTCTAGTTTCCAGAAAGGTAAAGAAATCACAATTTGGACATCTGCAGAGAAAGTTATGGCCAAAATACTAAGACCTGTCACTGCAGAACATAGGAAGCCTGTGCGGCCGCAGTTGATTTTGTGCGGTTCGCACAGGGCCTCTGAGGGCAATATATTTAGACGGGATTTTCAGTTATTTTTTATTTTTTAAGACCCCAAAAACATAAGAGGCGATTTTTCAAACAACATTTCTTCACCAAATCAATTGTAAGTCATTTTTAACTAGTTTTCTTCAATCATTAACATCTTTTAACATGATTTCAACTTCAAATCAATGATTTTCATTGGGGAAATTGGGTGTTTTGGGTAGAACCTAGGTTTTTCAAAAATTGGAGATTTGGACCTCGATTTGAGGTTCGATTTCAAAACAAATTACATATTTGAGCTCGTGGGGGAATGGGTAATCGGGTTTTGGTTTGAACCTCGGGTTTTGACCACGTAGACCCGGGGGCGATTTTGACTTTTTGGATAAAACTTTGGAAAACTCATTTTCATCCATTCAAATGATTCATTTAGCGTTTATTGATGTAATTAAGTAACTTGTGGCTAGATACGAGCGAATTGGCGGAGGAATCAAGGGGTAAAGCTATAATTGAAACTTGAGTTGTGTTCGAGGCATCGAGGTAAGTGTCCGGTCTAACCTTAGCTTGAGGGATTAGGAGTTGTATCCTATTTGCTAATTGCTTCTTGTTGAGTACGACGTATAGGCATGGTGACGAATATCTATACGTTGGTATCGAGCATGACCGTGAGTCTTAAACTGATAGTTGTCGTGTTCTTAAATGTTACTACGGGTGCTTTAATTGATGATTCTCGATATTGAGCAAAGAGTAGTTGTTCTCGTGGATTTCATTTATGATCGAGTATTGGTATGAATTGAGCTGAGTAGAAATTGAGTTGGGATTGGTTATAGCCGATTCTCCCTTGCCGGGATGTTTGTTTTGATATTGTTGTTCCCTTGCTGGGAAGTTATTATATTGCTTTTGTTCCCTTGCCGGGAAGTTATTATATTGGTTTTGATCCCTTGCCGGGATTCCTTGTGATTCTGTGTTGGCTTGTAAATGGGAGCGGGTGGTAAGCCTACCACGAGATATGATGAAATATGAGCGGGTGATACGCCTACCACGAGATATGATGAAATGGGAGTGGGTGGTACGCCTACCATGAGATATAATGAAATGAGAACGAGTGGTACGCCTACCACAAGATGCATGAAATGGGAACGGGTGGTACGCCTACCACAAGATAAAATGAAATGGGAGCGGGTGGTATGCCTACCACAAGATTTGAGAAATGGGATCGGGTTGCACGCCTGCAACAAGATGTGAATCGAAAGTGAAATACGTCTTTGTTTTGGTTTTCTTATTCTGGTTAAAGGTTGGATTTTTGGTTTCCTTAAAATTCTCTTAAGATTCTGTTTTTTGTCTGTCGTTCCCCGGAGCATGTTTCCCCTTCCTAGCTTTAATTTGATTGTTCCAGTTTATTTTTCCGCTGTATATATATAAATGCACAGGTTTATCTGGAGTCTGGTCCTAGCCTCGTCACTACCTCGCTGGGGTTAGGCCAGGAACTTACCAGCACATGGGATCGGTTGTGCTGATGATACACCTTGCACTTATGTGTAGATACCGGAGCATCACTGGGTTAGCAGCAGTAGCTTTGGAGCAACCTTCAGCCCACCGAGATTCCGAGGTAGTCCTGCAGGCGTTCGCAGGCCCGGCATCTCTTCTATCAGTTATTTTGTTCTGTTATCATTGTACCCAAGACAGACAGTGTTCCTTCTTTCAAACGTTTTTATGTAGTAATCATAGATAGTCCATGAATATTGTGACACCAGTTTCTGGGTAGAGGCATATGTTGATTTCCGTATTATTTTGGTTTATTTTGTTTAAGTGTTTCGCTTAATCTCATATTTCGCTATTATTTAAATGTTTATCGCCTATTAATGCAGGTTGTTAAAAGGATTAAAACAAAGGAGTATAAAATTTTCTAAATTTCGTGGCTTGCCTAGCTTCTACGAGTAGGCGCCATCACGACTTCTGAGGGTGGGAAATCCGGGTCGTGCCAAGTTGGTATCAGAGTTCTAGGTTACATAGGTCTCACAATTCACGAACAAACTCAGTAGAGTTTGAGTGATCGGTACGAAGACGTTTGTATTTATCCCCCAAAGGCTACAGGGTTAGGAAATCTTTACATTTGTTCTTTCTTGTCGTGCGATTTGTTTCTCAATGCTAATTGAATTTTTACTCTGTTCTTTCGCAGATGGCGAGAACTCGCGCTTCCTCATCCACCGCTCAGCAGCCCGAACCCCCAGCAGCAGCTTCCACGAGGGGTAGAGGGCGAGGCTGAGGCCGTGCTTGAGGTCGAGGTAGGGGCAGAGCTCAGCCCCGAGCAGTAGCACCAGTGACGGAGCCTCAAGTTGATTTTGATGAGGAGGTTCTGGCCCCAGCAGTTCCGGTGGGCCCAGCTCAGGTCCCAGAGGGGTTTATTGATACCCTAGTTCTTCAGGATGCTCTGGTCCGATTAGTGGGCCTCATGGAGAGTGTCACCCGAGCAGGCTTGCTTCCTGAAGCACCAGCCCTCTCTCAGGCCGGAGGAGGGGCCCCAGACTCCTGTTACTCGCACTTTGGAGTAGGTAGCTCCCCATATTCAGACTCTAGCGGTTCAGCCAGTTAGAGCAGTTTAGCTGGGTGTGGTAGCTCAGACCGGCGATGGAGCGGCTATGTCTGTCGATGCTTTATGGAGGATGGATAGGTTCACCAAGCTCTTCACTTCTACTTTCAGCGGTGCATCTGCTGAGGATCCCCAGGATTACCTAGACAACTGCCACGAGGTTCTCAGGAACATGGGTATTGTTGAGACCAATGGGGACGATTTTGCTATGTTTCACTTGTCTGGATCCGCCAAGACTTGGTGGAGGGATTATTGCTTAGCTAGACCAGCCGGATCGCTAGCCTTGACTTGGGAGCAGTTCACACAGCTATTTCTGGAGAATTTTCTCCCCATTACTCATAGAGAGGCCTATCGGAGGTAGTTTGAGCGCCTCCAGCGGGTTCCATGACTTTTACCCAGTATGAGACCAGGTTCATCGACTTAGCTCGCCATGTTCTCGTCATACTACCTACCGAGAGAGAGAGGGTGATGAGGGTTATTGATGGTCTTGAGATATCTTTCTAGGAGGCAGCCAATGTGGCTAGGAGAGTGGAGATGGTCCTGTCACAAGGAGGTGGTCATGGGTCGGATAAGAGGCCCCGACATTCAGGTAGATTCAGTGGTACCTCGTCTGGAGGTAGAGATTCATATGGTAGAGGCCATCCCCCTAGGCCTTTCCAGTCAGCACTCCAGGTTTCTCACGGTGCGTCAAGTAGCCGTGGTCCTCAGATGCAGTATTCTGATCAGCAGTTCTGCAGTGCACCACCAGCACCTATCAATGCACCACCGCTTTAGAGTTTCCAGGGTCGTCAGCCCCAGCAGCCGAGGGCTTGTTTTACTTGTGGCAAAACGAGGCACATTGCTAGGTATTACCTTCGAGCTTCGAGCAGTTCTCCGCATCAGGGTTCCTGTGCTATGGATCAGGCACCAGGTGTCCCACAGGCCACCTAGCTAGCTAGAGGTGGGGGTGGGGTGCTAGAGGTGGAGGTAGACGTGATAGAGGTGGAGCTCAGGCCGCTAGAGGTGGAGGCCAGCTAGTTGTAGGCCGTCCCAAAGATGTAGTTTAGGGTGGTGGGGCCCAGCCCCGATGTTATGCTCTACCAACCAGGCCCGAGACTGAGGCTTCAGATACAGTTATTACAGGTATGGTTTTGGTTTGTGATAGAGATGCTTCAGTGTTGTTTGATCCAGGGTCTACATACTCGTATGTGTCATCTTATTTTGCACCGTATTTGATCATGCCTAGTGATTCATTGAGTGTTCCTGTTTATGTGTCTACACCGGTGGGTGATTCTATTGTGGTTGATCGAGTCCATCGTTTTTGTGTTGTGGTGATTGGGGGTCTCGAGACTCATGTAGATTTGTTGCTTTTAGACATGGTTGATTTCGATGTTATATTGGGGATAGATTGGTTATCACCTTACCACGCTATCTTGCATTGCCATGCCAAAATTGTGACCTTAGCTTTACTGGGTTTGCCTCATTTAGAGTAGAGAGGGGCTCCTGGTCATTCTACCCGTAGTGTTATCTCTTATGTGAAGGCTCGGTGTATGGTCGAGAAGGGGTGTTTGGCCTATTTGGCATATGTTCATGATTCTAGTGCCGAGGTTCCTTCTATTGATTCTGTGCCCGTTGTTCGTGAGTTTCCTGAGGGTTTCCCTTCAGACCTGCCGGGTATGCCGCCCGACAGGGATATTGAATTTTGCATTGATTTGGCTCCGGGCACTCAGCCCATTTCTATCCCACCGTATCGTATGGCCCCACCTGAGTTAAAAGAGTTGAAGGAGCAGTTGCAAGACTTACTTGAGAAGGGTTTCATTAGGCCGAGTGTTTCGCCTTGGGGTGCGCCGGTGTTGTTTGTTAAGAAGAAGGACGGATTGATGAGAATGTGTATTGATTACCGATAGTTGAACAAGGTTACAATCAAGAATAAGTATCCACTGCAGAGGATTGATGATTTTTTTGATCAGCTTCAAAGTGCCAAGGTATTTTCGAAGATTGGCTTGAGATCTGGCTACCATCAGCTGAGGATTAGGGCATCTGATGTCCCTAAGATAGCTTTCCGCACTTGGTACGGGCATTATGAGTTCTTGGTTATGTCATTCGGGTTGACAAATGCCCCAGCAACTTTTATGGATTTGATGAACAGGGTGTTCAGGCCTTATTTGGATTCGTTCGTGGTAGTCTTCATTGATGATATTTTGATATATTCCCGCAGCCGAGAGGAGCACGAGCAATATTTTAGCGTGGTTCTTCAAACCTTGAGGGATAGTCAGTTATATGCTAAGTTCTCAAAGTGTGAGTTCTGGTTGAGTTCAGTTGCATTTCTGGGTCATGTTGTATCAGCAGAGGGTATTCAAGTTGATCCGAAGAAGATTAAGGCAGTCAAGAACTGGCCTAGACCAGCATCAGCTACAGAGATTCGAAGTTTCTTGGGGTTGGCAGGCTATTATCATCGGTTCGTGGAGGGGTTTTCGTCTATCGCAGCCCCAATAACCAGGTTGACCCAGAAGGGTGCCCAGTTCAGATGGTCGGATGAGTGTGAGGTGAGCTTTCAGAATCTCAAGACAACTCTGACTACGACACCGGTGTTGGTTTTGCCCACAGGTTCAGGGTCTTATACAGTCTATTGTGGTGCATCTCGTATTGGACTTGGGGCAATATTGATGCAGGAGGGCAAGGTCATTGCCTATGCTTCGCGACAGTTGAAGATTCATGAGAAGAACTATCCGGTTCATGATTTGGAGTTGGCAGCCATTGTTCACGCATTGAAGATTTGGAGGTATTATCTGTATGGCGTGGCATGTGAGGTATTCACGGATCAGAAGAGTCTTCAGTATTTGTTCAAGCAAAAAGAGTTGAATTTGATGCAGAGGAGGTGGTTAGAGTTGTTGAAAGATTATGATATCACTATCTCTTATCACCCGGGAAAGGCCAATGTGGTGGCTGGTGCCTTGAGTAGGAAGTCAGCCAGTATGGTTAGTCTTTCTTATATTCCGGTCGGTGAGAGGTCGCTTCCTTTGGATATTCAGGCATTGGCCAATCGGTTCGTGAGGTTGGATATTTCTGAGCCTAGTCGGGTATTAGCTTGCACGGTCGCTCATTCTTCTTTATTGGAGAGTATCCGTGATCGGCAGTATGATGATCCCCATTTGTGTGTCCTTAGAGACACGGTGCAGCGTGGAGGTGCCAAGCAGGTTACCTTAGATGATGATGAAGTTTTGAGATTGCAGGGTCGAGTGTGTGTGCCAAATGTGGATGGACTTCGGGAGTTGATTTTAGAGGAGACCCATAGCTCCCAGTACTCTATTCATTCGGGCACCGCAAAGATGTATCAGGATTTGCGACAGCATTATTGGTGGCGCAGAATGAAGAAGGATATTGTTGTAGATGTGGATCGGTGTTTAAATTGTCAGCATGTTAAGTATGAGCATCAGAGGCCTGGTGGTTTATTTCATAGGATTAAACTTCTCGAGTGGAAATGGGAGCGGATCACTATGGACTTTGTTGTTGGACTCCCGCAGACTCAGAGGAAGTTCGACGCAGTATGGGTCATTGTTGATAGGCTGACCAAGTCAGCGCATTTCATTCCTGTGGCAGTCTCCTATTCATCCGAGAGGTTAGCTGAGATCTATATCCTGGAGATTGTTCATCTTCATGGTGTGCCTGTGTCTATCATTTTGGACCGAGGTACGCAGTTTACCTTGCCTTTCTGGAGAGCAGTTCAGCGAGAGTTGGGCACTCAGGTTGAGTTGAGTACATCATTCCATCCTCAGACGGACGGGCAGTCCGAGCAGACTATTCAGATTTTGGAGGATATGCTCCGAGCTTGTGTCAATGACTTTGGGGGTTCATGGGATCTGTTCTTGCCTTTAGCAGAGTTTGCCTACAACAATAGCTATCAGTAGAGTATCCATATGGCTCCTTATGAGGCTTTATATGGTAGGCGGTATCGATCTCCGGTTGGATGGTTTGAGCTAGGAGAGGCTCGGTAGTTGGGTACGGATATGGTTCAGGAGGCCTTGGACAAGGTCAGGATTATTCAGGATAGGCTTCGTACAGCTCAGTCTAGGAAAAAGAGTTATGAAGACCGCAAGGTTCGAGATGTGGCTTTTATGGTCGGTGAGCGGGTATTGCTCTGAGTGCCGCCTATGAAGGGCGTGATGAGATTTGGGAAGAAGGGCAAGCTTAGCCCTAGGTTCATTGGCCAGTTTGAGATTCTTGATCGAGTGGGAGAGGTGTCTTATAGACTTGCTTTGCCGCCGAGCTTATCAGTCATGCATCCAGTGTTTCATGTGTCCATGCTTCGGAAGTATAACGTCGATCCATCCCACATGTTAGATTTCAGCACTGTCCAGTTGGACAAGGACTTATCTTATGAGGAGGAGCCGGTGGCTATTCTAGATCGGCAGGTTCGTTAGTTGAGATCGAAGAGTTTTCCTTCTGTTTGTGTTCAGTGGAGAGGTCAGCCTCCTGAGGCATCAACTTGGGAGTCCGAGTCCGATATGCGGATCCGTTGTTCCCATCTTTTCCCCGACTCAGGTACTTCCTTCTTCTGTCCATTCGAGGATGAACGATTGTTTTAGAGGAGGAGAATGTGATCACCTTTGGAAATTCTACATTCCGATGCCTTAAAAACCTCCCTTAGCACCACCTCAATTTATATGCGCAATCCGGGCGCATAGTCGGAAAGCTTAAATGTGAAAATATGTGAAAAATGATAAGTTTTGACTGTAAAATGAATAAATTTGACTTCGACCAATGTTTTGGGTAAACGGACCCGAACCCATAATTTGACGGTCCTGGAGGGTCCGTAGGAAAATATGGGACTTGGGCGTATGCCCGGAATCGAATTCCGAGGTCCCAAGCATGAGAAACAAATTTTTTAAAGAAAATTGTTTTCTAAAATTGTTTAAAGAAATTTGAAATGAAATTTGCTTAGAACATGGTGGTATCGGGCCCGTATTTTGGTTCCTGCGCCCGGAATAGGTCTTATATATGATTTAAGACATTTTTGTGGGATTTAGTGAAAAACGGATGTCATATGACGTGATTCGGACTTAAATCGCAAAATTGATGTTTAAAGAAGTTTTGAGAAAATTTCATTGATCTCGAGATTTAATTTGATGTTCATGATGTTATTTTGATGATTTGATTACACGAATAAGTCCGTAGGATGTTTTTGAGGTTTTATGTGCGCTTGGTTTGGAGTTCCGAGGGCTCGGGTGAGTTTCGGGTAGGTTTCGGGGTGTCTTAGGCTTAAAAACTGACATGTTGCAGGCTCAGAGAGGTGGAGGACCTCTGAACAGGCCAGTGCAGTCCGCACGATATGGAGTGCTGCCGCGGAGAGGCCTGTGCGGCCGTGCTAGTATTGGTGCGGTCCGCGGTGAAGAACAATTCACTTGTCCGACTTCGGAAGCCTATATCTTTTAATCTACAAGGAGTTTTGAGATGATTCAAAAACGAAAGTTGTAGTCCTTCGTGTCAAATTTCCAGAAAGGTAAAGAAATAACAATTTGGACATCTGTAGAGAAAGTTATGGCAAAAATACTAAGGCCTGCCACTGCAAAACACAGGAAGCCTGTGCGGCCTCAGTTGATTTTGTGCGGTCCACACAGGGCATCTGAGGGCAATATATTTAGACGAGATTTTCAGTTATTTTTCATTTTTTAAGACCCCAAAAACATAAGAGGCATTTTTCAAACAACCTTTCTTCTCCAAATCAATTGTAAGTCATTTTAAACTAGTTTTCATCAATCATTAACATCTTTTAACATGATTTCAACTTCAAATCAATGATTTCATGAGGGAAATTGAGTGTTTTGGGTAGAACCTAGGTTTTTCAAAAATTGGGGATTTGGTCCTCGATTTAAGGTCCGATTTCAAAACAAATTACATATTTGAGCTCGTGGGGGAATGGGTAATCGGGTTTTGGTTCGAACCTCGGGTTTTGACCATGTGGGCCTGGGGGCAATTTTGAATTTTTAGATAAAACTTTGGAAAACTCATTTTCATGCATTCAAATTGATTCATTTAGCGTTTATTGATGTAATTAAGTAACTTGTGGCTAGATACGAGCGAATTGGTGGAGGAACTAAGGGGTAAAGCTATAATTGAAACTTGAGTTATGTTCGAGGCATCGAGGTAAGTGTCCGGTCTAACCTTAGCTTGAGGGATTAGGAATTGTATCCTATTTGCTAATTGCTTCTTGTCGAGTACGACGTATAGGCATGGTGACGAGTATCTATACATTGGTGTCGAACATGACCGTGAGTCTTAAATTGATAGTTGTTGTGTTCTTAAATGTTACTATGGGTGCTTTATTGATGATTCTCGATATAGAGCAAAGAGTAGTGGTTCTCGTGGATTTCATTTATGATCAAGTATTGGTATGAATTGAGCTGAGTAGAAATTGAGTTGGGATTAGTTATAGCTGATTCTCCCGTGCCGGGATGTTTGTTTTGATATTGTTGTTCCCTTACCGGGAAGTTATTATATTGTTTTTGTTCCCTTGTGGGGAAGTTATTATATTGCTTTTGTTCCCTTGCCGGGAAGTTATTATATTGGTTTTGTTCCCTTGCCGAGATTCCTTGTGATTCCTTGTTGGATTGTAAATGGGAGCGGGTGGTACACCTACTACGAGATATGATGAAATAGGAGCGGGTGGTACGCCTACCACGAGATATGATAAAATGGGAGCGGGTGGTACGCCTACCACGAGATATAATGAAATTGGAACGGATGGTATGCCTACCACAAGATGCATGAAATGGGAACGGGTGGTACTCCTACCACAAAATAAAATAAAATGGGAGCGGGTGGTACACGTACCACAAGATTTGAGAAATGGGATCGGGTTGCACGCCTACAACAAGATGTGAATCGAAAGTAAAATACGTCTTTGTTTTGTTTTTCTTATTCTGGTTAAAGGTTGGATTTTTGGTTTCCTTAAAATTGTCTTAAGATTCTGTTTTTTGTCTGTCGTTCCCCGGAGCATGTTTCCCTTTCCCAGCTTTAATTTGATTGTTCCAGTTTATTTTTCCGTTGTATATATATATAACTGCACAGGTTTATCTGGAGTCTGGTTCTAGCCTCGTCACTACCTCGTCGGGGTTAGGCCAGGCACTTACCAGCACATAGGGTCGGTTGTGCTGATGCTACACTATGCACTTATGTGCAGATACCGGAGCAGCACTAGGTCAACAACAGTAGCTTGGGAGCCAGCCTTCAGCCCACCGATATTCCGAGGTAGTCCTGCAGGCGATCGCAGGCCCGGAGTCTCTTCTATCAGTTATTTTGTTCTGTTATCATTGTACCCGAGACAGGCAGTGTTCCTTCTTTCAAATGTTTGTATGTAGCAATCATAGATAGTCCGTGAATGTTGTGACACCAGTTTATGGGTAGAGGCATATGTTGATTCCGTATTATTTTGGTTTATTTTGTTTAAGTGTTCCTCTTAATCTCATATTCCGCTATTATTTAAATGTTTATCACCTGTTAATGCAAGTTGTTAAAAGGATTAAAACAAATGAGTATAGAATTTTTTAAATTTCGTGGCTTTCCTAGCTTCTACGAGTAGGCGCCATCACGACTCTCAAGGGTAGAAAATCCGGATCGTGACAACTACATTCCTCTATATGACATGCTTCTTGTGCTAACTAAAGATATGAGTTCTTTACCAATCATATCGTAAAGCATGTTCCCTCACCAACAATGCAAAGAGAGTAATCAGCCCGCACACTCAAATATGAATCCAAGTATATTTAAGGACTCACATATTGAAAGAATTCGCTCATTCTCGCAAAGAAACTCATATGCCACCCAAGTTGGTACCATAGACTTGCCCGTAGTATAAGATTCGACTAATTTAAGCTTTTAAAATCTAGGATCAAGTAGGACTTTATAGGTTGTAATGTAGATTAAGGGACGGGTATTCTATATTGTCACGATTCAAAATCCACTCGTCGTGATTCGATAGACCCTTGTGGTCCGGTCCTTCCCCGGACCTCCGCATAACGGGAGCTTAGTGCATCGGGTTGCCCTTAATCTCTTAGTAAATTCTTTTCAAAACTGCATTCTGCTAATTTTCCAAGGCTCTCAACAATGGTCTTATGAAATCTAATTCATAAGGAAAAAACATTAACATGTACAGAATCTGTTTAAGTAATCACTCTCATTAATTTGTTTTTCTATAAATGCATTCTGCAAACTTTACTAAACTTCCAATATTGGACTATCCAAATCCAATTCATAAGTGAAAACATTAGAAAATATTTAATAGTTTTCCATTAAACAAACAACTGATTTTATTGAATCCCAAAAAAGAAAAATATATTCTTTGTTCTGTTATGTTTGTCTTAATATGCAAAATACAATATGTTAAATCACACCAGTCAGTGTCTAAATAAATTTTCCTTGAAAATTACACAAAGTAAAAAATTAACAAAGAGAAGCTAAAAAGATTCATTCATTGATCATCAACAGATAGATTCTAAAGCTATGAGGATCCTCCAAAATGCGGCTGCACCCGTATCAGATCCTCGAAAAATGAATTCGACATACACCGGTCAATATTTTGGAAGATCCGAGCAACATTGTTTCTAAGTACCCTAAATTATGATCTTATTACTGATATCATGCTAAGTTATTCAACAAAATGAATTTAAAGAATCATACTAAGTCCAATCTCTTATTCAAATGCTAACAAAAAAATCAAGAATTAATTCAATAGAGAAATTCATAAATTGAATATACCTGTATTTACTTTTTCTGCTACCACTGCTACCACTTGTATCAGTACTTTCACTATTACTGCTGCCTGTTCTACTACTATCACTTTCACTTGAACAAGAAAATCTCCTTTTCCACCAATCTTTTTTATACATTTTTTGAAGATTTTACTGACCCTTCTGGCTTAGGTGAAACTTTAGTATTAGTTGTTTTTGGTGAATTCTTCAAATTCTTCTTCTTTGACTCCAAAGAAATTGGAAAAACATCTTTAGAAAAAGGCTCTGATTTTCAAAACTTTTGTATTGGGAAAAATTGTATTTAAATATAAAGGTGACATGTCGAGACACATAGACTGATCAAATAGTCAAAGAATTACAACTAGCCAAAAGGTACGAGTTGCAACAGATACGAGCAAATGACAGAGGAAGAGGCACGGGCAGTTATTCAAATAACTCAGCGCCTGTACCTATCTAAGTCATTTATGTCTGAGAATCAAAAGGAATGAATCTGACAATAGAAAAGAGTGCAGATACGTCATTTAATAGGCATTAAATGTGGAATACGTTAGAGAACTTGTATTGAATGTAATGATTATGTAACGTAGCATTCAATATCTTTAATTACTCATAATAGCCTCATTATGATTTGGGCAAAACGTATATCTCCAAGATATCTATAAAAGGGAGATATTTGATCAATTGTAAGGACACAAAAAAACACTATTGGAAAACTTTGGTTTACTTGTTTTTCTCTTGATTACTCTCTTGCTACTTAAATTACTTCGTTTTATACATTCTTTTGATTATCAGTAACCCGTGTTCTTCTAAATTCTAGCTTTGACTAAAATTTTATTTTTTGGTTAAACAAATTGGTTATGTTACCGGGAATCTGATAACTATTTTCTTTTCACGTAACTTTCCTTGTTGCATCAATTATGTCGAACAACAATGACAACACTTAAGGAAACCAAGAGAACCAACAAAATCAGGGAGATCCACAGAATATTAACACTCAATTTCCTACTCCACGAGACTCTCCACGACAATCTCGTGAGGGTACTCCTGATGGGTCTCAACTAAACGAGTATGCTCAATTTGGAAATGCTGAAGCTGTTGATGAAGCTTTGCAGAAATTAATTGCTGCTCAGGTTCACAAAGTTGTTGAGGCACTTGTTAACCAGTTACCTGTTGCAACACCCACACCTACTCCAAATAATAACACTTTGGAAACCCTCGTTCCGGGCTTGTTAACTCAGGCAGCGGTGGAACCCCCAGTGAATCCCAGGAGAGAGAACCAGGTAATGTAATTAATTCTAACTTACAAAATTTAGTACTAACCTTGCTGAAACAGCTCAAGGAGCAAAGTGAGCACATAGAGCAGATACCCGTGGTGCCGCCCATAATCAAAGGGGTAGATATGGATAGATATTCGCAACAACCCTAGAAGCTAAGTGCTGCTCCACTCCCAATTCCAAAAAAGTTCAAAATGCCTAATATTCCAAAATATGATGGAACAACAGACCCACGAGATCACGTGACTACATTCACAACGGGCGTAAAAGGCAACGATTTGACTAAGCAGGAGATTGAATCAGTATTAGTCAAAACATCTGTTGAAACACTCACCAAAGGAGAGCTAAAATGGTATTCTCTTTTACCCAAAAATTCTATAAGTTCTTTTGCTGAGCTTACAGATTCTTTCATCAAAGCACACTCGGGAACTCAAAAAGTAGAGAAAAGAATGGAGGATATTTTTAAAATCAAGCAAAGGGACTCAGAACTGCTTAGAGAATTCGTGGACAGATTTCAATGTGAAAGAATGGCATTGCCACGTGTACATGACAACTGGGCATCTATAGCTTTCACAAGTAATTAGAATGAAAAAAGCTCGGAAGCTACGAGGAGACTCAAGGAAAGCCTTCGAGAATTCCCAGCTACAACGTGGAATGATGTTTATAACAGGTATAGCACGAAGCTGAGGATTGAGGAAGATATTGTTCCACGAGTTCAAAAAGAAGAAAAAGTAAGTTCGAGACGTGCGGAGACGGAAAAAAGATCCGGTAAAAATAGGGACGAGCCTTTCATGGGACCTGCGGGAAAGGACTCACGGTCAAAGTAGGATAATCAGAGGTACGATCACAGATCAAGAAATAGAGAACCAGGTTCTTCATCAAGATTCAGGAATGAGCGAAACAACTATGAGTCACGAGATGATGATAGAAATTTAAAAGCGAGATTCGGTGGTTACAACTTCAACTCAACACCTCCGAGCTCGTAGCTGTTTTGAGAAGCATGGGAGATAAGGTTCGATGGCCAAAGGAAATGAGATCGAATCCAAACAGGCGCAACCCTGACCATTGGTGCGAGTTTCATAAGACCACAGACATAAAATAGCAGATTGCAGATTTTTACAAAGTGAAGTTGATCATTTATTAAAACAAGGATATCTTACTGAGTTGTTTAGTGAGAAAGGCAAACAAGCTTACATGAAGAACAGGTAGGAGCCTCCAAAACCACCTTCTCCCAAAAGAACTGTCAACGTTATAAGTGGGGGTGAAGACATCAATGGTATATCATATACTACAGCTAACAAAATTTCCAAAGTAACAATTACCCAAGGGAAACGGGTGCGGCATGTTTTAGAGGAAGAAAACATTACATTCAATGACACAGATGTAGACGACGTATTAACCCCTCATAATGATGCACTGGTAATATCTTTAATTGTACATGATACTAATGTGAAACGAGTTTTGATTGATCCAGGTAGTTCCGTAAACATCATTTTGCTAAAAGTATTACGTGAGATGCAAGCTGAAGATAAAATGATACCAAAGGCACATACTCTATCTAGATTTGATAATTCTAGTGTCCTCACGAAAGGAGAGTTAACACTCACCACATTCGCTGAAGGAGTCGTCAAGGATACAAAGTTCCAGGTGGTAGATATGGAGATGGCTTACAACATGGTTCTTGGGAGACCATGGATCCATGAAATGGATGTTGTTACTTCAACCTTGCATCAAGTTATTAAATTCCCATCGTCATGGGGAATCTGTCAAATTCGTGTAGATTAACATACAGCCAGGGCTATCAACTCTGTTGCAGATACAAGCACGAGAAATGAAGGTAAATAGCAATCACAGAAGGCAGTTGAGGACACCACAACACAAACCTCAACTGAACAAGGGCAAACAAATGTATATTCAAGGCCTGATATCATTCAAGAACCAGAAGAGAATGAAAATATCAAAACAACAATAAAGGAGCTAGAGCCTGTTGTGTTATTTGTTTAATGGCCTGATAAAAAAGTCTATGTTGGAGCCAATCTTAGCCAAGGTATGAGAGGTAAGTTAATTGAATTTTTGAAAACTAACATGGATTGCTTTGCTTGGTCCCACTCTGATATGACAAGAATACCACCGGAGGTGATGACTCATAAACTAAATGAAGATCCATCATACCCTCCCATCAAGCAAAAGAAAAGAAAGCAAGAAACTTTCAAGAATTAGGTGATTCAAGAAGAAGTCCAAAAATTGCTAAAAATTGGTTCCATTCGTGAGGTAAAGTATCCTAACTGGTTAGCTAACGCTGTTGTAGTTCCAAAGAAGAACGGTAAGTGGCGGGTTTGTGTAGATTACACAGATCTTAATAAAGCCTGCCCTAAAGATTCTTTTCCACTACCACACATAGATCAATTGATTGATGCGACTGCAAGTCACGAACTATTAAGTTTTTTAGATGCATATTCAGGTTATAATCAAATTAAAATGGATCCAGGATATGAAGAAAAAACTTCATTCATAACAGACAGGGGAACTTACTGTTATAAAGTAATGCTCTTTGGTCTAAAGAATGCAAGTGCAACGTATTAGAGGTTAGTTACCAAAATGTTTCAAGAGCATTTAGGAAAGACTATGGAGGTATATATAGATGATATGCTTGTTAAAACTCAGTATTCAAAAGATCACATATCACACTTATCTAACAGATTTTCAATTTTGCGCAAATTTAATATGAAGTTAAATCCCGAAAAATGTGCATTTGGCATTGCATCAGGTAAGTTTTTGGGTTTTCTTCTTTTTAACTGTGGTATTGAAATGAATCCTGCACAGATTAAGGCCATTGAAGAAATTTCTGATATACTTTCAAACAAGAAAGAAGTTCAAAGATTAACAGGGAGAATTGCAGCCTTGGGAAGATTCATTTCTAAATCATCAGAGAAGTGTTTTAAATTCTTCTCAGCCCTTAAGAAGCAGGATCATTTTGAATGGAATGAGGAATGTCAACATGCACTCAAGAATTTGAAAATGTACTTATCAAATCCACCTTTGCTGGCAAAACCAAAGGCTGGGGAAAGACTACTCATTTACCTTGCTGTTTCGGAAGTTGTGGTAAGCGCTGTTTTGGTCTAAGAAGAACAAGATAAACAATCCCCTATCTATTATGTTAGTAAATCTTTGTTAAATGCGGAGACACGGTATCCTCAGTTAGAAAAACTTGCACTTGCATTAATCATGACATCTAGAAAGTTAAGACCTTACTTTCAGTGTCATCCTATCATTGTAGTAACTGCCTACCCTTTACGTAATATATTACACAAGCATGAGTTATCAAGTAGGTTAGCTAAGCGGGCAATAGAGTTAAGTGAATACGAAATCACATACCAACCTAGAACTGCTATAAAATCACAAGTGTTAGCTGATTTTGTGGCTGATTTTAACCAGCGGATGCAATTAGAAGTATAAAAAGAATTACAGGTATTCAATGGAGCTAACCCAGGAACTTGGACTTTATTCACTGATGGCTCATCTAATGTGAAAGGTGCAGGTTTAGGGATTGTCTTGGTACCACCTATGGGTGAAACCATTCGACAAGCTATTAAATGTCACTCCACAACTAACAATCAAGCGGAGTATGAGGCTATGATTGCTGGTCTAGAATTGGCACGAGAGCTTGGCATAAATCAGATTATAATCAAGAGTGATTCGCCACTCGTGGTTAATCAAATGCTGGGGACTTATACAGCTAGGGAAGCAAGGATGCAACAATACTTAGAAAAGGTACGTGAATTGATAAAGCAATTTCAAACCTGGAAAGTTATACAAATACCAAGGGATGAAAATGTTGAAGCGGACGCCCTAGCTAATCTCGCATCTTCAGCTAATGTGGCAAGAGATGCAAACGCCTCAGTTATACATTTATTTCATTCAGTTCTCGATCCTGATAAGAATGAGGTAAATTTTAATAATTTAACTTGGGGATTGGAGAAACGAGATTGTTACTTTTTTGCAGTATGGTACCGTCCCTGATGATAAGAAAAAAGCTCATGCGCTTCGAAAGAAGGCTACTCGGTACTGCTTAAAGCAAGGCAATTTATATCGTAAAATGTTCGGTGGTCCCTTAGCAAGATGCCTCCGACCTTCGCAAACGGAGTATGTAATGAAAATAATACACGAGGGACATTGCGGGAATCACGCAGGAGGAAGGTCATTGGTGAGAACCTTAATTAGGGCAGGTTATTACTGGCCTAAAATAGAAGAAGAAGCAGAAATTTTCATGGCTAAATGTGATAAACGTCAAAGGTACGGTAACAATATGCATAGACTTGGGAGTTATTACATCCGGTCATCGCGCCATGGCCATTTATGAAATGGGAAATGGATATCGTGGGTCTACTACCACAAGCAAAAGGACAGGTAAAGTTTCTGCCTGTACTCACTGATTATTTTACTAAATGGGTGGAGGCGGGAGCATTTAAACAGGTGCGAGAAAAGAAAGTCAAAGATTTTATTTATCAGAATATCATATGCCAGTTTGGTGTACCAAAGGAGATCGTGTGTGATAATGGCCCTCAATTTATTGGAGCTCAAATCACGGAATTCTTTCAAAGTTGGCAAATTAAAAGGATTACATCTACGCCTTATCATCCGGTGGGAATGGACAAGCAGAATCAACAAATAAGTTTATTATCAATAATTTAAAGAAACGATTAGAGGAATCAAAAGGTAACTGGCCTGAAGTGTTACCTGGAGTTTTATGGGCATATCACACAACTGCAAAAACAAGTATAGGAGAAACATCATTTTCATTGGTTTATGGAGCTGAGGCTTTAATTCCAGTTGAGATAGGGGAACCAAGTACACGGTTCACACAGGCGACACAAGAATCTAATGACGAGGAGATGTGGGCCAATTATATTTACTCGAGGTTAGGAGAGAAGCTGCATTAATAAGAATGGCAGCACAAAAGCAAGTCATAGAATGATATTACAACCGAAAAACACGCCTCAGATTCTTCAAAGTGGGGGACTTCGTGCTTAAAAAGGTTTTTCAATCTACAAAGGCAGCTAGCGTGGGTAAATTAAGTCCAACATAGAAAGGACCCTATA
Organism: Nicotiana tabacum; assembly: GCF_000715075.1. Classification (NCBI taxonomy): domain Eukaryota; kingdom Viridiplantae; phylum Streptophyta; class Magnoliopsida; order Solanales; family Solanaceae; genus Nicotiana; species Nicotiana tabacum. The sequence continues at coordinate 81,827 of NW_027438418.1, read as the reverse complement.
GAGTTCGTGATATTGCAGGAAAGGGAGCATATGAACTGGAGACAATGGATGGCAAGATACTACCTTCACATTGGAATGTTGTTCATTTGAAGAGATACTATTTCTAAGGAATACCCACGGTCAGGTATCACCATTTTAAATTTAATTCTTGAATTGTTAAAATTTTACTAACGATTTTAGATGATAGACAAAAAGCTAACACGTACTAAATGATGAGTCACGACCTGTAAGGCACACAGAATAACCTAAAATTCCTGGCCTAGGGTTACAATTATTCTGATAGAAATTCAAACGGGTTAAGCAGTCTTCATCTATAATCGCACCTCCGAGTCCCGTATGTTTTTCCTTTTTAGGAAAAGGACCAAATGAGAGAAACTATCAAGTGCTCGAGGCTTTATACTTCAACACCCAAACACTTGGGAGACTACATAATATACACAGACATGTGTATAAAGAAGGCAAAGAAGATTGAGGAAAAATCAAGCCTAAAAGAGTCAAGTACAGAGTAAAAGTCACAAAATCACGAGATGGAGCCACGAGCTAAGGCCAAAGAAAAACCTCACTATAGTTAGGGTAAAGGCTATGTACTAAAACGGGTTATAAGGAAAAACCTCGTGTCTATTATTCTTCTTTTTTAAAAATCTGTTACAAGAAAAACAGTTACGAGAAAGTTATAGATGTAATTCAAATACATGTAAAGTATTATTCAAAACTTGTCAAAGTTATTAAAAAGAAACATGTGTGTTCCTATTTCTTTTATCGTATGATAACACCATTATAAAGTTGAGACGTCTTCTTTATTAAGTGTCGAAATATAAAAGGGCCTTCTTTTATAAAACTCATGTTTAAATTAGTTAGTCATGAGATTAACAGAAGAATTTTCAAAGAACAAAAATGCAAATTATTCTATAAGTCCTTAAAAATAAAGGCAAGAATAAAACAGACAGAAGTTTAAGATAATAACATGAAAAACTTCTTAATACTTAAAAACTGAAGACTAAGTACAGACTTAGTCATTAAACTATGAAATTATTTATACAAATTGCCCCATAAAAGACTTGGGGACTTGCGTTTCCAAAATCAACCCTCAAATGAAGCTAAGGGTTTGATTACAATTTTTCAAAATAAAAACGAAAACAAAATCATTCAAATGATTAAGACTGGTCACTGAGAAGTTTGTGGAACTGAAGTAGGAGCATCAATAGCAGCGGGCTCAATTTGGGCAGGTGCATCAACCGATCCGGTTTCAACTTGGCTTGCAATAACAGGCTCGATTGGGCTTGAAAGAGTTGAGATACCCGTATCAGCTTCAACATTCATGGGAGCTTCAACCACAGGAGAAGGAAAGTCCTGAGTTTGTTGAGCTTTTTCAATGGTTTCATTGATCTTAGCTAACTCCGACTCCAGGTTGAAGTTTTCTTGGCCAGCTTCAATTAGGGTATCACGACGTGAATTCAAAAATGCCCAACTTACCTCAACAACAGATTTTTCTTCAAGGATCTCATAATCCTTTTCCCAATCAGCAATCTCATTCTTTAGCTCTTTATATTCAGCCAAGGCAGAGTTATAAGAAGCTTGAAGAGAGTCATGGGAGCTCTCTAAAGCACGCACCTTATCAGCATAGACTCAAAGTTCTTCTTGTTCTTGAGTTAAGCTTTGCACGAGCTCCCCAGCGTAAACTTCTTTTTGACTCAAAAGTGCCTTCAACTCCCTGTTCTCTTCACTAGCCTTAGATAGTTGCTCTGAAAAGGAGGATTCGAGACATTCTTTTTCTTTTTCTGCTTGGCTTGGGGAAGTATTTACAACCACTAACTCTGAAGTTAAAGCCCGCACCTGCTGCTCTAAGGTATTCTTGCTCTCTTGTAAATCTTCCATATCAATTTGTGCACTCTCAAATTGTCACTTCCAATTGATCGCCTCCAACTGAGAATCACGTGATATCTTCTCTGAATCACGTGCTACCTTCTCCAAGAGGGGGATTCTGTTCATGATTTCCGTGCCAATAAGATTGGCCTAAAAAGGAAGGGAAATAAGAATCCCAAAGATAAAAAAAATTTACAAAGTAAAGAAGGGAGAGAAGGAAAATACCTTCGAAGTGGCATGCACGATATCATTTATTAGAGTCAGGGAACTATGGCTATCCAGCTTTGCCTTTTCAATTGGGCCAATTAAAGGCTCTAGCCATACATCTGCCTGACTTGACTTCCTCAAAAGGCTGCTATCAGCAGGAACTTCAATAGTTACCCTCCTCATAGCGACACTTCTACTTGAGGAGCCCACTTCCGTATGATGAACAGTAGGAGGGGGAATTGTCAAAGGAGGAGTGGTAGAAGAAGTGAAAACAGTAGAAGAAGGAACAGAAACAACTGGGGCTGTTAAGGAAGGAATCACAGGCACGGGAGTTGAAAAAGAATATAAGGTATTTCATCTAAAACAGGCCCTAAACTTCCACTACCAAAACCACTGATGAAAAGTTGATCAATAGACTCACGGGTATCATAAGGAGTGACGTCATCGTCAGAAATTATTACTGGGGTTTCAACAGGTTCGGTAAGAGAAACAGAAAGACGAGGGGAAACTTCAGCTTCGTCATCACAGACGATGCATCCCCTAGCTCGTGGCCTCATCACCAGGGAGCCCTCATCTTCCTCTTCTTCAGAGTCTTCCTCTTCAACAACTTTCCTTTTCGCAGAATAAGAACCCAAGACTATTTCTTGGGCTCTTTCTAAAGAGATCGGGCCCCCGAAGGAGTACGGATTCCCGAAGAGACACGAGAGGCCGCAACTGCTTCAGCAGTAACTCATCGAATAGCAAATCCTGATAAAAAGAAGGATGGAAGTTAGAGCAATAAAGAAATATATATATATATATATATGCTTGAAAGATAAAATAAAAACTCTTACCATGAGTCTTTACTTTCCAACCGTAACGGTTAGAAAGTGTTCTCCAAGATCTACCATCTATTGGTGCGGTCTTCAGCAATTTATCTACCCAACCACGAAAATTGAAAATGTCCTCCACAACTCCCATGGTTGCTAAAAAAAAGTGGAGCAAAATTAGAGAAGTTGATAAACTTGAAGAAAAAAGGCACGAGAAGGATAAAAGACTTACGTGCAAAATTCCACTTCTCGGGGAAGGGAATGTTATCCTCACCCACTAAGCCAACAGTGGGGAGCAACAACAAACCGCGCATACCAGCCACGGTCCTTGTCATCTTCAGGGCTCACCAAAACCCTCTTACTCCTGGCCACTACGGTAAAAACGCTATTACGGTAAAGTCAAGGGGAGTAAAGATGAATCAGGTGAGGGAAAGTAAAGGAAACGTCAGCCATATTGGTTAAATGCCTCAAACAGGCAACAACCCTCCATATGATTGGACCAATTTGACCCAAACAGACATTAAAGAAACGGCAAAATTCAAGAATGACTGGGTCAATAGCTGGTTTGAACCCTAAAGTGAAAGGGTATGTATATACAAAAGAGAACCTAGTCAAGTAAGAAGTAATTCTCTGATTTGGATTAGGTATAATAATGGGAAAATCATAACTCCAATGACAGTCTTTGCGAACTACAGGAGTCAAAACCTCTGTAATTTGAGTGGGGTAAGCATCAACACAATCTAAAGCGGAAACCTGGTTTCTAAGAGATTCCATATCATGGTAAAAAGATAGTTCTGTAGGGACTATCTCCTATACTAAAGGCTCACGTAAAGGCTCACAAGGTTCTTTACCCCTAGAAGAAGATTTGTGACAAAGGGAACCTCTGGTTCTAGAAGAAGGACTAGAACCAGGAGAAGGTATAGACGAGCCACCACCACGAGTAGACCCTAAGCTACGAAGTCTACCTCCCCTTCTATGCCTAATGGGGGCATTGGGGAAGGTATCAACAATGGGAACTCTCCTAGGGTTAGGGTTTGGTGAAGACATGGCGAAGAAGAATAATGTGAGGAAGAAGTGAACTGAGATTTGAGGAATTAAGTGTTCAATAAGCTCTATGTGGTAAAAAAACAAGGAAAGAAATTACATTTATGTAAATAAGCAATCGCCAAAGGTAAAAGTGCAGTAATGGAAGGACCATAATAATGATAACTGGTACTTCGTGAATAGTGGAGCCGTAGAAACGCCTTGAGAAGGGCTGCAAAACTGCAGAATCAATGGAAAAATGACACGTGTACGGAGCATTAAATGGAAGCGACAATTGAAGCGTCAATTTTGTCATAGCATTAATAGTGACAAAAATTCTCTTTTAATGAAATCCACTTCCCAAATATTCAACTGATGAATAAATGGAAAGTGGAGGGACTATCTGTATTGAGAAAAATTGTATTTAAATATAAAGGTGACGTGTCGAGACACATAGACTGGTCAAATATTCAAAGAATTACAACTAGCCAAGAGGCACGAGTTGCAACAGATATGAGCAAATGGCAGAGGAAGAGGCACGGGCAGTTATTCAAATAACTCAGCGCCCGTACCTATCTAAGTCATTTATATCCGGGAATCAAAAGGAATGAATCTGACAATAGAAAAGAGTGCAGATACGGCATTTAATAGGCATTAAATGTGGAATACGTTAGAGAATTTGTATTGAATGTAATGATTATGTAACGTAGCATTCAATGTCTTTAATTAATCATAATAGCCTCATTATGATTTGAGCAAAACGTATATCTCCAAGATATCTATAAAAGGGAGATATCTGATCAATTGTAAGGACACAAAAAAACACTATTGAAAAACTTTGGTTACTTGTTTTTCTCTTGATTACTCTCTTGCTACTTAAATTACTTCCTTTTATACATTCTTTTGATTATCAGTAACCCGTGTTCTTCCTTTTATTAAGCATTCTTCTTGATCAGATTCCAAGACTCTATTTTGCTCAACAAGATCCTTATGAGACAACCCATAACAAGATTCAAGCATATTTTTTACTATTTCCATAAGTTCAAATTGGCCTCTAGGTATAGCTAAAGCTCTGCGCGGTTTAATAAACCAAGCCCAGAAATAGAGAGCTAGCAAGAAGCAATGGCATTAACATGCTCATGGATTACAATATCGGCTATTATTTTTTAGAGAAGCTAAAAATATACGATGCTGCCGACATAAAACAAATGAACAAATAAATTAAATGCGTTCCCTTACTAACACCTTAAAGGATTAGGTATACAACTATTTGCTTTATTTTAGTAGTTACGATGAAAAAATCAAACACAATTTAAAAAAAAAAAAAAAAAAGCTTATGATTGTTTTATAATTTTGTCGTAAATAAAAATATAAAATAATTTAAATTGGATAATTAGCCTCTACATTATTGTTTAAAATCCTTAATGATGACTTTTAATGTATACTTTTCCTCTATTTCAACTCCTGCTCGATTTGTTTAAATTTCAAATTTTCCTATATAATTAAGTTTCCCTTGCTTTAACTAAACGCCTTGCAATTAATTTGGGAGCTAAAAAATTTACTATTTTCAATACTTGTGATGTCTAGTTTAAGGATAAAATAACACAATACAAAAAAGAACTATTGGGCAAATTTTAATGTCTCGGAAATTGAGGATGCTGGCCAAATAAATGAGTGCACAACCAAAGTATGCTAAGATTAAAGCCATAATTGGTAGTGAATTTTTGTGTATATATATTTTGGTGCATGTATATATATTTCAATGCTATATATTGCTAGCAAAGAATTAAACTCTGAATCTGAATATTACTCTTTCCGGTCCACAATAAGTGACCAGTTTACTTTTTTCATTTTGGTCCAAAATAAGTGTTTATTTATGTAATCAAGAAAAATTTTAATTTGTTTTTACTCTTTTACCCTTATGTGCATATCCCTAAAAAGTTTTCTTACTCCTCACATTAAATATTTTATTAAGGGTAATTTAGTCATACTAGGTATTTTTGTATAGAATTTAGTATTTTCTTAATTGGTGTGCTAAACGCAAACTCGTCATTTATTGTGGACCGGAGGTAGTAATTAATGATTTGAATGAATGAGGCTATGAGGATCCGATTTGAGGCTTTTATAGACGTAGTTAATGGCCTAAGATCCTTGCTAGGACTATATATGAATGGGAAAATCCTTTTGGCCACACCAATTTTGGCCAGATTGACCTAAATGGGGTCATTTAAGTCATTTTACGCCCTAATTAGGGTTTCAACCAAATTTTTATACCCAAAATACCCTTTGAGTAACCTTTTGAATATTTCTCTCCCACCATTAAATATTTGTATTCCCAATACATGGAAGATCTCAAGGGTTCAAACTCTATTTGTCTTGCCAATATTTCTTTCTTTTTTTAACGTATTTCCATCCTTTTTCTTTTGGTAGTATACACTCATATAATTCGAAATAAGTCATCTATATACATGTATATAATTATGTATTCCGTATATGTTTAGCATTTGAGTGTGTATTCCATATATTTTTTAGTAGGTCTTCAAAGCCCAACTATTTAAACACATGATACCCTACTTAAACAAACCCTAGATGGCTCCTATGTTCTTCTAAGTTTAGATGGCCGAAAACATACTTAAACAGACATTCATTTAAACTCATATCCTTTTCTAAGTGTGAGTTAATAGATTAAGGATGCATTCGAAGAAGAATAGTGCTTCAAAAATATATGTTGTATTAATTGGTAAAAGGCCAGGAATATACTACTCATGGAGTGAATGTTCTCCTATGGTTATCGGGGTTAAGCGTAGCATCTTCTAGTCTTTCAAGTCTCACGATGCTGCCATATCGGTGTTCGATGAATTTGAAAAGTCTGTTGAAGGTCAACAAAAACTCAAATCTATGTGGTTTGTTGTTTTTTGTGGTATGAAGCTGGGAATATACAAAAGTTGGTCTGAGTGTGTTAAAATGCTTGTTGAAGTCGAGGGTAGCTAATTTCATGCTTTCCAATATTATGATGAAGTCTTAGAATCCTTCAACAAATTTAAAAAAATAAGTTTTTCACAGGAAGAGTCATCTTCAAGCTCGGCCATTGAAGAAAGTGAATAGTAGTAACAAATGAAAGTGCAGCAAGTGCTATTTCATCTGCTATATTAGCGGCCATATTTTGTGACGACCTGACCCGTCATCTCGTGAGTTACCGCCCCGTTTTCCCTATTTCCTATTTCTTTATGCTTCATTATCAGTGTTGGGTGTGAACGAGTTGATTTGGATTGGTTTTAGTAGGAAATGAGACACTTAGTCTCTTTAAGGAAGGTTTATTTTGGAAATGTCAACCGGATGTTGACTTATGTGTTAGAGGGCTTGGATTTGAATCCCGATGATTCAGTTAGCTTCAGGGGATGATTTGTGACTTAGGAGTGTGATCGGAAGTAATTTTGGAGGTCCGGTGTAGAATTAGGTTTGAATTGGCGAAGTTAGTATTTTGGCGAATTTCGGTTGATAGGTGAGATTTTGATTCGAGAGTTGGAATGGAATTCTGAGAGTTTTTGTAGCTTTGTTAGATGATTTGGGATATGTGTCCAAAATTTCAGGTCATTCGGACGTGGTTTGGTCGAGTTTTTGATCGAAAGTGTATTTCAGAAGTTTTTAGAAAATTAGGCTTGAATTCGATGAGTTTTGGGTAATTTGATGTTGTTTGAGGTATTTTGATGATTGGAAGAGGTTTGAATAATGTTATGAATTATGTTGGCATGTTTGGTCGGGGTCCCATGAGGCTCGGATAAGTTTTGGAAGAGTTTTTGGAAGATTTTTGTCGTTTGAGCATAAGCATGTAATGATCCAAAGGTCCATTTTTAGTTCTAAAGATTGAAATTTTATTTCGAGATTCCAGAATTTAAATAATGAATTATAGGAGTGATCTAGAAAGTTTGGTCTAATTTCATCAAGTCGCGATTGAGTTTTTGACACGAAACATGAGTTAATTGTTTAACGAGCGAAATGGATATCGCACTGAGAAAACGCGCTCCGAATTGAGTTTTGATTGAAGGACTATGTTCGTATCATTATTTGTGACTCATTGGAATAAGAATCATCGAATTCCGAGTTTGTATGATGGAGTTAGAGCCATTTTAGTAAAAAGAAAAGTGCTGCAATTTCTTTGGCTGCTGCTGTATTTTTTTAGCAGCGTGAACAGTAACCGCACGTGAACAGTAGCCGCGTGGGTGAACAGTGACCACGCGTATGAACAGTAACAGCGCGGGTGAACAATACTTCCGAAAAATTTGAGTTTACAAAACAAATCATCCACGATTTTGGGTCATTTTTCCTCCATGGTTGATCATTTTGAGAGCTTCTTGGTGGAGATTAAAGAGGGATTCAAGGGAGAACGACTTGAGGTAAGTTTCTTGGACTTAGAACTCGTTTTTATTGTGAATTCCATCTAGAGATTCATGAAATATAAGCCTACAAATCAAGAACTAGGGCTTGAATTTTGAAACCAAACAATTAGGATTTGATGGGTCATTTGAACTCGGATTTGGGAGTTCTTGGTATGTATAGACTCGTGGCGAGACAAGGAATCCGGTGGTGTTAATTTTTTGATTTTTTGAGACTCGGGTTTTGTCAAATTCGTGAATTTTGATATTTTTTGATTGCTTTCGATTGGGTATTGTCTCTTTAGAATAATGCGACATATTCGTTTGATTTTGGGCAGATTCGTCGCACGAGGAGGGTAATTTGAGAGGCAAGGGCATGGCGAGCTAGACTTTGACCGTCTTGAGGTGAGTAATTGATGTAAATGATGTCCTGAGGGTTTGAAACCCCGGAATTTCACATCGTAACGCTATATTGAGGTGACTTGCACGCCGGATAACAGGCGTGAGGTAGAGCACCATTGGGGATTGTGACTTGGTCCGTCCCGAGAGATTTTTTTACCGTGTTTTCTACTTGAACTAAATTTAGAATCATCCTTACTTGGATTTAATTATTACATTTGGGCTTCTTGCTAATTATTTGAATCCTTTAGGGATTGATATCACTGCTTTCGCATATTTTGCATATCATTTGACCTCACTCCAAGGTTTTAAATACTGTTTTGGAAACTCAACCATCTTTCTAAGATTTGAAAACTTAAATGATATTTCTAAATGATATTTCGGGCTGAGAACTACTATTTTACAAATTCCCAAGGGGCTTATGATGATTTCTGGACTGAGCATGGATCGGCCTGCGTGCCGCAGTAGTGTTATATTGATATTGAGGCCGAGAGCCTGGTTGATTACATTGATATTGAGGCCAAGAGCCTGGTTGATTATATTGATATTGAGGCCGAGAGCCTGGGTGATTATACTGAGATTTATATGAGGCCGAGGGCCTAGATTTGATGCCACGAAATGGCTTGATATTGCGCTTGGGCTGTAGGAGCCCCTCCGGAGTCTGCACACACCCCCAGTGAGCGCCGTCGATGATAAATAAATGGATGGCTCGGGCTGCACGCCGTAGTGGGTACTAGAGTGTACCATCATATGCATTGCATTGCACTCATGCATTTGTTTTTATCTGTTATACCTGTCTCAGTATTTGGTACTCTGACTTAATTGACTTGTTGCTTCACTATTTGTTGTTCTAAACTGCCAGTTATAGTTTACTTTGTATTTTTCCATGATTTCTTATTCTCAGCCTTTATTTATGTTTATTACTCACTGGGTCGGAGTACTCACATTACTCCCTGCACCTTGCGTGCAGATCCAGGTACACCACAGGCTAAGTGAGGAATTGTTTAGCTGAGCAGGCAGTATCCGGGAGTATTGAGGTAGCTGCATGGCGTTCGCAGCCTTGATCTCTCCCCTCTATCTCTATCTTTTATTCCGTATTTTTCCTAGACAGACTTGTAATAGGTGGATATTCTGTATTAGAGGCTCATATTCGTGACACCGGATTCTGTTGGGCTATGGTGTGGTATTTTAATTGAACTTTCGCAGATTTTATTATTAATTATACACTTGAATGAAATAACTTAGTAAATTCTCTGTGATATTTATCTATAATCTGAATAAGAATTTGGGATAATGTTGTTGAATGGTCGGGCTTACCTAGCAGTGTGTTGGGCGTCATCATGACCGGGGTTAGGGTCGTGACATATTTATTGGGTTGAAGCTGTCTGAAAATGTTGGAAAGTAATTATGTCAATTTTGGGTCATATGTTATCTTGTGTTTGAAAAGTGTTTGTTATTTCTATTTGGTGTGCAAGAGTTGATGACGTTGTTTTTACTTTTGAATATCAAGTGTTGTAATGAAGTTGGGCATGATTATTTATGTTCAATTTCTTCATTATTTCATTATCTATGAAGTTCGAATTTTGTGATTTCTTTAGCATTTCGATCATGTTTAACCTTTGGTGTGATCTCTGTCTGGTTAATATATGTGGTTTATGAATTATGTAGATTTCAAAAATGTAATAATAAACAATATTTATATATTAAATATTTGCAGCAATCGGCTTAGGTGACACTTGGAATCCTTGTTGATTAAGCTTTCTGGATTAGTTTTTTGAGAAAACAAATTGTTTTAGAAAGGATTTTTCCAACATTTTAGTTTCACTAGAATTAAAACCGGACTTTGTGTTATTTAATTTATGATATATTTTGGTTTGATTTTTGTAAATAAAGAGCAACAATTTTATGCTGGTTCTAATGTTTTTCAATTACATGCAAATAATTCCCACTTGTTACTTGTAGAATTTGTGTGTTGGTTTAATCTGAATTAAAGCTTTTGAAACTGGTTAAATTCTTTGATATCTGCATATGTTGAGATCTAGATAATTCACAGTGAAGTTGAATTATGCATCTTCTTTCGTTTTGATTTTCTGAGATATTCCTTAATTTTTTCATTAATTTAGTGAAATAGAAATTTTACCTACACTTTGTCAGTATTATTGTTATAGCTATTCTTCCTTAAATTTATTCTTTTAATATTAGAGTGATAATTTTTATATTATTATAGATAGGCAAAGTGACCATATTTTTACCTAACAAAATTAAAGGGTATTTCTTTTGGTTCCATAATAACATTAAAATAAGAATCAAAAGTATATAAAACAGAATAAATACTAAATAAGCATTTACATTGATTAATTGATAATTTCAAAATATTCCAATAATATTTGGAAAATACTTTTAGTATATCATGCTAATAACATGGAATGCATCACAAAACACAAAAAACACAAACTATTACTCTCCACTCTTTTGGTTAACAGACTTTGAAACCTTGGAAGTGGTTTCAGTATCACTACTTATAACAATCACAGGAGTATTGGGTTCTTCATCTTGCTCAGCTAAAAGTTCCTCAAGCATGTCGTAGCAGGAAGTGAGCGGGTAAGAATCAAGGAGAAGACGTTTAATATAATCTGCTCCGATTTTTCTTGTCAGACGTAGCATCAACAGGTTTGTCTCCGTCTTCAAGTTCCTCAACTTGTTCCTAACATCTTGGTACAGGATGTTATGGTTGACGGGCGAACCATGTAGAGGTTCATCGACAATTTTCTTAGAAGGGGTTCTTTCCATTGTTATTCAGAGAAATTTGAATTCTAAAAGATAATTTGGATGAATGAGATTAATTATATATAGATTTGTATTTATAGTATAATATTTGAATATTAGGGTTAGGGTTTGTCTCTTAAAATTTGAATCACAATCTTCAATGAACCTTTTACAATCCTCAAAAAAGACTTTACATTCTTCAATGCATCCGTTTAGTTTACCCAAAAAAAAATTCATGAGCTCTTCATCCAACTGTGAGAATATCCGGTTGGATAATGTTTTCCAGTACCTTTTTTTCCTTTAATTTTTTTTACTAAATTTTTATTAGAATATTTTTTTTCCAGTAAATATTTTTATTAATTTTCTTTTATCGAACTTATGAGCATTCGATATATGCTTTAAGATCCAACTAATATTTGAAGCATGGTGCATTAAGGTACTACAATCAATAAAGGAAAATAAAATATTGGAGAGCGGGATTTGGATTTGTAGAAATTAAAAATTGTCAAATGATTATTTTTTTCATTTTCTAAGTTTTTGTAAATAAAATTATCCTATATTACGTTAGGTGTGACATCCTAATATATATGTTTTTTGAATCCCTTTTTATGAATCCCTGGTTCTTCCACTTTTAATTTCCATCGTTTTATATGACAATGTTTGCTTATCTGATACAAAAATTAAGAAAATATTTAATTAATAAATTATACTTGTAAAATATCCTAATGAAAAATTCCAGTAAAATCACAAAAAAAATTTCTCTTCTCCATTCCAAAAAAAATCCGATTGTAGGTTACCATTGAGCTTCTCATGCCTACTATTTGGCTTGTCAATGCACCATTTATTAGTCTCAAATATTTAGCTTCTCAATGAAGCATTTATTTTCTCAACCATTTTAGTAGTGTGTAGGTAGAATTAGGTTGAATTTTAAGTCCAATATTTTATTCTCAACCGGTTGAAAATATGTTGTTATATTAGGTTGAATATTCTAGGATTAGGGTTAGGGTTTATTCTCAACCGGTTGGAAATATGTTTTTACATTATACTATAAAAATAATCTTTGAAATTGATTTCAAACGTATGAAATGAAAATTGTTATAGCAAATCAAAAGTACAGGTAGCATAACTAAATCAAAAATAAAAGGTTAAAGATAATAAAGGGATAGAAAAACACAAAAGACATCCTAAAAACTAATCAATTTCAACCGGATTACGATCATGAGTTCGTTCTCCCTTCACTTCGACATTGAAGTCAACATATAGTGATGAAACATCCACTAACGTAAATTTGACGACGAAACCTCGCTTGACATAATTATCCAAAACAAAAAGTTTCCAGCCTTCTTTGAACCTTCTTCGATCACCAACGCTCATAGATACAAACCACTCTTTGCCACGATAATGAAGAAGCGCGGTTTCAACTGTTAGAGGAAGATGCTTGTAGATTTTTCTTGGAATATACTAGAAAAAAATAATTTTAGTAATTTTTCGGAAAATATAAAGCTTAAACACAAAAAAATATATACAATACTGATGCATAACCAGAACGTCGTAGTTGATGTATGAATCAGTCATAACCACTTCAAAAGTTGGAGGATTCTCTTCTTCATCCTCACTAGTATAAGAGTAAGTTAGGCATCATTTGGTAAAGTGAGAGGCGTCCATAGTTAGTGTTTGTAGGATAGTGTATTTTTAGGTCTTTAATGTTTGAGTATATGAGAGTATGAGACTATATATTAATAACACACCAATCCATTTAACTTCCCCATGGTGCATTAATGATAAATAATTTAATTTTTTGAATGACAAATAATTCAAAAAAAAATACATCGTTTAATATGAAGATTCAAAGTTTATAACATAACATTTCAACACAAAAAAGTATAACAACCATAACTAAAGGTTTGAATTTAACACAAACACATTCTAGTACCAAGTAAAAAATGGATTAGTACAAACAGGATATATGTCTTCCTTCACGTCCACATTGAAGATAGCACGCAGTGGTGAGACATCAACCAACGACGAAACCTCGCTTGATAAAATTCTCCAACACAAAAAGTCTCCAACCTACCTTGAACCTTTTTTGATCACCAACGCTCATAATTACAATCCACTATTTGCCACGATAGTAAAAATACGCGTGTTCTAATGTTGGAGGAAGATGCTTGCAGATTTTTCTTGGAATATACTAAAAAAGGAAAAAAAGACAATACTATTAAGTTTTTGGAAAATATAAATCTTAAACACAAAAAAATATACAATACTGATGCATAACCAGATCGTCTTAGTCAATGCATGAATTAGTTGTAATCACTTCAAAAGTTGGAGGAATCTCTTCTTTAGTATCACTAGTAGTAGAAGAGTAAGATATGTCATCACTTCTAGTAGAAGAGTAAACTAGGGCTCGTTTGGTTGAGGGAGAAGCATCCATAGTTTAGGGTTTGAGTATGTGAGTGTTTTATGTGACCATATTTATAGGGGCCAAGCCAGTCCAAAAATATATATCAAACACCCTCCTGATCAAAAAGGGTGTATTGAATGTTAATTTTTCTGTCAGTGAAAAAACAACCTATTTTTGGCCACACTATATGGTTTTGTTTGAAGGGTATATTGAATGCTAATTTTCCTGTCAATAAAAAAAATAACCTATTTTTGACCACACTATCTGGTTTTGTTTGAAGGATGTATTGTTCCTGTCAGTGAAAAAAACAACCTATTTTTGGCCACACTATCTGGGTGTATTGGATGCTAATTTTTCTGTCAGTGAACAAAACAACCTATTTTTTACCACAGTATCTGGTTTTGTTTGAATTGTCATAATTAATGGTGTTAGTTGAATTGCATTTATTATTTTAGGGAAAAATGTGAATAGTCTTTACTGGTGTTAGTTGAATTGCATTTATTATTTCAGTTACCAACCCTTTTTTGAACTGAAGACTATTCACATTCCAACCATATAGTTAGGGTTTGTAGTTAGGGTAGTAGAATAATGTATTGAATGAAGACTATATTCCAACCATATAATGAAATGATACCAAAGCGATAACTGGAAAATACCAAAATAGAAATTTGATAACTGGAAAATAAAAGTACACATTACATAATTAGATAAAATTAAATAAAAGCTAACAAAAGTTAAAAATAACACAAAATGGGAAGACAAACATAAATTTAAATACTAGTTAATTTCAACTGGATCTTCGAGAGTTCCTTGGCCTTTCACGTGCAATTGGAAGACAACACATAATTGTGTAATTTCGACCAACTCAAATTTAATTAAACAACCCCGCTTGATGTTATTATTCATCACAAAATATTTCCAACTGTCTTTGAACCATCTTCGTTTACCCATGTTAATTTCCATAAATCAAGGCTCGCATCGAAGAACCGCTGTGCTATGTGATTCAGGAATGTGGTCGTAAAAATGTTTTGGAATATGCTGCAAGCAAAAAGAAAAAACAATTGTGTGAGAATTATTTTTTCCAAAACAAAATCTAAACACACATATTAAAAAAGATTAACAATATGTTTTTTCGGAAGGATAGTCTTTACCCTCAATTTGTAATTTTGAGAACTATCTTTTTGAAATAATGCAATTTGGAACAACAAAGTTGTTCAACCACAGGTGATTTGTAGACAGATACAACCAAGAAAATGTATACTTGGTTGGTTGAGATATTAATAATATTTTTTTGTACACCAAAAAAAAGTAATACAACACTCCCAGTCTATGGGAAATTTTATAAATAAAAAAATTAAAAAATCTGTTTGTTTGATATTTTATTACAACCAGATCTGTTTATTTGAAACTGAGAGATTAATAATATTTTTCTTTACACAAAAAAAAGTAATACAACACTCCCAGTCTATGGGAAATTTCAGAAATAAAAACAAAATTAAAAAAATCCATTTGTTTAATATTTTATTACAACCAGATCTGTTTGTTTGAAACTGATTTTTTTTTGTTGAAACTAGATTTGCCCCTCTTCGAAAACCAAATTGAAACATCACCTATTTCGTTTCTGATTCTTTTGCAAAACCAAGTCGAAAAACACAATCATTTAAAAAAATAGAATTTTAAAAAAAAAAGATCTCATTTACCATATAATTTTGCTTGATGTATGAATCCTTCATGAGCACTTCAAAATGATGGATTTTTATCTTCGTCGTTTTCATCAGAGGAGTAGCCAGATGGGGATCGTGTGGTAGCGCTGGGAGAGGGGTCCATGGTTGGGTTCTAAAGTTTGTGTAAGAGTTAGGGTATTAAAAGTTGTGTGTGCGTGTGTGAATGGGTATAACTATATATATACACACATTTAAATATATAAATCAAATAATTTATTTAAGATAAATAGCATTTCACCACCTGACTCAGACGAACTTCAAGTAAGGAGATATTCTTTAAGATTAATTTCATTATATATATCTTTATATATATATATATATATATATATATATATATATATATATATATATATATATATATATATTTAATTTAGTAGCCGATACATAATTTCATAACATTATGGTCATACGTATCGGCCACTAATTCTTCATAGCAACTATATAATTCACTTGCTTTAAGGTTAATTTCATTATATATATCTTTATAGTTATATTGAAGTGTCTCTCTCTCTCTCTCTCTCTCTCTATATATATATATATATATATATATATATATATATATAGAGAGAGAGAGAGAGAGAGAGAGAGAGAGAGAGAGATAGACCTACGATAATTATATCGTTGCGATTCACAATTATATAATAGTCATTTATGTTAATTTTTATTCATTAAGTTCATAGTATCGGCCAACGGCAACCATATAAGTCCATAGACTAAGGTTGTAGTCATGTGACCTACGATAATTATATCGTTGCGATTCATAGTTATATAATAGCCGTTTATGTTAATTTCATTCATTAAGTTCATACGCATCGGCCAACGGCAACCGTAAACATCCACTGACTAAGGTTGTAGTCATATGACGTACGATAATTACATCGTTATGATTCACAGTTATATAATAGTCGTTTATGTTAATTTCATCCATTAAGTTCATAGTATCGGCCAATGGCAACCATAAACGTCCACCGACTAAGGTTGTAGTCATATGACCTACGATAATTATATCGTTGTGATTCATAGTTATATAATAGCCGTTTATGTTAATTTCATTCATTAAGTTCATAGTATCGGCCAATGGCGACCATAAACGTCCACCGACTAAGGTTGTAGTCATATGACCTACGATAATTATATCATTGCGATTCACAGTTATATAATAGCCGTTTATGTTAACTTTATTCATTAAGTTCATAGTATCGGCCAACGGCAACCATATAAGTCCATCGACTAAGGTTGTAGTCATATGACCTACGATAATTATATCGTTATGGTTCACAGTAATAATAGCCGTTTATATTAATTTCATTCATTAAGTTGATACGTATCGGCCAACGGCAACTATAAACGTCCACCGACTAAGGTTGTAGTCATATGACCTACGATAATTACATCGTTGCGATTCACAGTTATATAATAGTCGTTTATATTAATTTCATTCATTAAGTTCATACGTATCGGCCAATGGCAACCATAAACGTCCACTGACTAAGGTTGTACTCATATGACCTACGATAATTACATCGTTGCGATTCACAGTTATATAATAGCCATTTATATTAATTTCATTCATTAAGTTTATACGTATCGACCAATGGCAACCATAAACGTCAAATATCTAGAATTAAGCTAATTTTATCGAATGCATTAAGCAGTCTAGTAACAAACACACAGCAAATGATGAATGATTCACAGCACGAAACATAAGAAAATTAAAACACGGCATTTAACAGAATTGTCAAATCACGGCATAACAGGATTGTCAAAAGACTACATGTTACAGAATTGTCAAAACATGGCATGTACCAGAATTGTCAAAAAAAACACGGCATATACTAGTAGTTTAATACAACTTCTGCGTCAGGTGATGCACACCTAAATTCTGAACGCTTAATTACTGATTTGATAATTTCATAATCTTCATACGTCAATACCTCGATTATGATTCTCATAAGAGTCGGAGACTTTGCTAAAATAAGCTTCAACTGTTGCATGTGAGGATTTGTCCCTCGAATGCTCCTAATCACAATTATACTGAGGTTGTTGAATGCTGTATCTCCAAAACTTCCTTCCAAATCAATATTATCCAGTGCCATAGGTACACCACTATCATCCACCTAATAAAGAATTAAAAAAAACCAAATTTAAATGACGATAAGAGGTATAAAGAAGCCACTACGTAATGAGAACTTAAGAAGATAACCAAATGATTAAGTAAGAACCTTGATTTTTATATATTTTAAATATGGGAAGCTTCTCATCAAACACAAAGCACAGGCGATAGAATACAATTCACTCAGATAAAGATCAAAGAGGTAAAGATTTTTCACACAGTCAACACGAAAGGGAAGACTAGTTAGTACTTCTCCTGCACCTGCAGCCAATAACTAGAATGAACATCCCAAATTAAAAGGATGGCTCATATCCCACAATATATTCCATCTATGAAAATGCACTACAGTGAAGTTATGAAACACATTTACCTTGACACTATAGTTATCCAAATGGAGATGTTCCAGTGCACAAAAAGACTCAAAAAACCTAGTATAGTGAGGTTTTGCTTCCAGGATATAGCCTCCCGTAAGTGCAAGTGATAATTGTGCCAGAAGAGGAACAGTTTTTAAACTGATAGACCATACACTGCCTGTGTAGTCAAGGGACTTCAATCTAGGGGCATTAATTTCAATGACACCACGGTAATTATCTGGGAGATGAAGCACCAATTGCTCTAGCAACGAGCAATGAGAGATTAGTCTTCCAAGCAATGTGTACAAGATTGTAACATTGTATAGCTTCAGGCTAATTAGCCTTTCAAAACCTCTGATCAAGGCTAGTGGATGAGATAGTAAACAGTCTTCAAGAGATAGATGCCTCAAATGCACACAATTGAAAAATAAAGCAGGCAATTTGTATGGTTTCCCCCTTATCGGAAATTTAAGAATAAGATGTTCAATACCATTTTCAGAGAGGAACCCTATCAACTGTCTAATATAAGTAAAGTCTTCCAAATACGGAATTGAGAGGGTAAACTATTTAACTGGTCCTCCATGATGGGTCAAAATGTGGCGGATAATATTTTCAAAGTAAGAAGTTTGGTGTATTTTCCATAGAGTTCGATCAAGAGTAAGTTGTGGAATTCTACACCATTTATATCTCCATTTCCTTGATAAGATGCTTGTTCTAACAGCATCTGGTAAAGGCATACGTATAAGAATATCATCAAGAACATTATCAGGAAGGTTGCTTAGCATATCGAAAGGTAAAATTCCAATGCAATTTTATTTTTAACTGAAGGCATCATATTAGGCTTAGTATTATAGGCAAAATGATGAAGATTAGGATAAACGAAAGTTAAGATTAAGATTATGGAAAAAGAAGAAGAGGAAGAAGCAAGAAACCTGTTGAAATTTTGAAGATGGAGCGTCAAGGAACCATGGGCGGATCAACTGCAAAACCGAAATTTGGGCATATCGATTAACTTTCCAAGGAAGATATGTATACTTATACAGCCTTAATTTAGGATTCCAATGTATATAAATAAAGGTACAAAAGGCATAAAAGTTCTAATCGGTATATTTGTTAAGTAAGGGTAGTTATTGTGTTTATTGAGTGAGGCGTCTGGAGATCGAATCTCACCTTTAACAGGGTGGATTTTAATTTTTTCCTATCAACCCAATCAGTTTTTTTAAAGAAAAACTTAAACCAATAGTTATATTTTTTATCTACTTTATTTATTTCCTTCTTCAGACTTATTTTTACCTGAATTTTATTTTACCTTCTGCCATTTTTTTTTATTTTTCCTTATCTTTTTTACCTAATAATTCCCTATAACAATAGTCGTTTATAACCTATGCTAATTATATCGTTGTAATTTATAGTAATATCGACCATTTATATAATAGTCGTTTATATTAAGGTCATATGTATTGGCCTATAGACAACATATAAGTCCATTCACTAATACGTATCGGCTACTATATAATTCATTTGCTTTAAAGTTAATTTCATTATATATACTTATCTTTATATATATATATATCGTCACGACCCAAAATTTTTACCCTCAGGAGTTGTGATGGCGCCTATCGTCACGACCCGAGATTTTCCACCCTCGGGAGTTGTGATGGAGCCTACTCGTAGAAGCTAGGCAAGCCACAAACTTAGACATCTTTAGCTTTTCTGTGTTAATCTTTTTTTACAACTCATTTTAACAAGTGATAAATACCTACATGACAGCGGAATATGAGATTTAAGTGGAAGTCTTGAATAAAAATAAAACCAAAATGTTTCGAAAGTCAACACATGCCTCTACCCAGAAACTGGTGTCACAATATCCACAGACTACTAGGAGTACTACATACAACAGTTTGAAGGAAAAATAACACCGTTTGTCTCGGATACATGAGATAACAGAACATAATAAAAGATAGAGGAGACGCTGGACCTGCGGATGCCTGCAAGGCTACCTCGGTGTCTCGGTAGACAGAAGGCTGGCTCCCCTACTGCTACTGATCAAGTGCCGCTCCGGTATCTGCACAGAGTGCAGAGTGTAGTATCAGCACAACCGACCCCATGTGCCGGTAAGTGTCTGGCCTAACCCCGGCGAGGTAGTGACAAGGCTAGGACCAGACTCCAGATAAACCTATGTAGTTATATAATATACAGCAGAAATATAAATAGGTAATAACAGTTTTAAAGGGAGGGGGGGACATGCTTCGGGGAAACATATCAATTCTATTAGAAACTTAATAAAGTATGAAAGAACACTCGATGTCTACAATCAATACAATAACAATATTGTTGTGGCGCGCAACCCAATCCCTTATCATTTAACATTGTTGCGGCGTGCAACCCGATCCACATATATAATTGTTGCAGTGTGCAACCCGATCCAATATAATATTTGTTGCGGCGTGCAACCCGATCCAATATAATATTTGTTGCGACGTGCAACCCGATCCAATATAATATCTATTGCGGCGTGCAACTCAATCCACATATATAACTGTTGCGGCGTGCAACCCGATCCAATATAATATCTCTTGCGGCGTGCAACCCGTTCCAAATATACAGTCAACAATAATCATAATTAACCATCCCGGCAAGGGATCAACAATATACTACACTATCCCGGCAAGGGAACTCCAGAGTACAAGTATATACGTCCCGGCAAGGGAGAAACAGCCATAACCAAACTTGTTCCAGCACCTAACTATCTCAACTATAACTCAACTAGTTTCAACATCTAACTACCTCAGCTATAACTACACTTGTTACAACACCTAACTACCCAGCTATAACCAAACTTGTTACAACACCTAACACGAAGAATCATCAACTTGAGCGTCCGTAATATCAATTAAGAACACAATATAAGGGAATCGCAACTCAACAATAGCCCGGCAAGGGGCAACATAATGATCTCTTCTCTTTCTCACTTTTACTTCACAATTCACTTCACAACCCGAGCCAATGCTCTAGAGTTTCGATTATCACTTATACTTTCACAATTCGTTATACAACTGGAGCCAACGCTCCTCAATGTTCATAGGTCACAATTCTTTCTACAACTTTACACTACAAATAGAAATCTTTACCAAAGCATAAATAATACAACGAGATCATGAAAATCACAATATAAGACTCACGGTCATGCTTGACACTAACGCATAGATACTCGTCACCATGCCTATACGTCGTACTCAATAAGGAACAAATAGAAAATAGGACACAACTCCTAATCCCTCAAGCTTAGGCTAGACCAAACACTTACCCCGATGCCTCGAACACAACTCAAGCTTCAATTATATCTTTACCCCTTGATTCCTCCGCCAATTCGCTCGTATCTAGCCACAAGTTACTTAATAACATTAATAAACGCTAAATGAATCAATTTGAATGCATGAAAAATGAGTTCTCCAAAGTTTTACCCAAAAGGTCAAAATCCCTCCCGGGCCCATGTGGTCAAAACCTGAGGTTCGAACCTAAACCCGATTACCCATTCCCCTACGAACTCAAATATATAATTTATTTTGAATCGGACCTCAAATCGAGGTCCAAATCCCCAATTTTTGAAAAACCTAGGTTCTACCCAAAACACCTAATTTCCCCCATGAAAATTGTTGATTTGAAGTTGAAATCATGTTAAAAGATGTTAATGATTGAAGAAAACTAGTTAAAAACGAATTACAATTGATTTGGAGAAGAAAGGTTGTTTGAAAAATCATCTCTTAGGGCCCCCTCAGACCCCCTGTGTGGACCGCACAGCAGCGCCCTGTGCGGGCCGCGACCGCACAACCTTCACCGCGCTCCGGACAAGGTCGATCGCGGACCGAACTTGTGGGGTTCAGAGACCTGCAATTTCTAGTTTTAAGCCTAAAACATCCCGAAACCTACCCGAAACTCCCCGAGCCCTCGGAACTCCAAACAAAGTGTACATAAAACCTCAAAAACATCCTACTGACTTATTCGTGTAATCAAATCATCAAAATAACATCATGAACATCAAATTAAATCTCATGATCAATGAAATCTTCTCAAAACTTCTTTAAACATCAACTTTGCAATTTAAGTCCAAATCACGTCATATGACATCTGTTTTTCACCAAATTCGACAGAAATGTCTTAAATCATATATAAGACTTGTACCGGATGCCGGAACCAAAATACGGTCCCGATACCATCTTGTTATAATCAAATTTCTTTAAACAATTTCAAAAAATAATTTTCTTTGAAAATTCATTTCTCAAGCTCGGGACCTCGGAATTCGATTCCGGGTGTAGACATGTAATTTTTGACCCACGCATTAGAATTACCTCTAATAGTCCTAGTATTTTTAGGATATTTATTTGAGTTTAGTTCTATAGGATTTTACTTTATTACTAATATTAATTCTATTTTTAAGGCACAAAAATTGAAAACAATACAAAAATAGTTTCATGTTCTATCTTATTCTATTTAGTTTAGGTTATTAATATTTTTATAGCAATATATCTTGTTTTTACCATGATTCTCACTTTTATTTTGAATATAATAATTTATATAAAAGTGATATATATATATATATATATATATATATATATATATATATATATATATATATATATATATATATATATATATATATAGTGTCATAGTATGATATAGTTTACTTTAAATTAGTTAGAGTTAATTTTAAATCATTTTATAAAGAAAAGGTTTAAGTTTTCAAATTGATGGATAAAAAGATTATAATCCCAAAATTTTGGCCCAATTTCGGGCAAGAAGAAGCCCAAATTGGGGAAACCCAATCCCATAATCCCTTCAACCTAGCTGACCCATTACCTTAACCCAACCCAGCAGCCCAAGTCCGCCCCAAATACCCACCAACCCGCCCCAATTTCGTTTAATCTCAGCCGTTCAAACACCTAGATCTAACGACCATAATTCCTCCCCACCATAATATAAAAACCAAATATTTATCTAACCCTAAACATAAACACCCTTAACCAAACGGCGCCACCCCAACTCCCACGCCTTCTGCCCATCCAAAACTCGCCAGAAAACTCACTAATTCCGGCGAGTTAACTCATGGTCCCCCTTTCCCTTCTCTCTTTCTTCCACGTGGCCTGACAAATAACCGATTTTGGTTCGAATTCGAGTTTTGTTTTGCTCTCTCACACGTGAATCTCTTTCAACGGTAGATGATGGACAAAGGGTAGGATATGATTAATGAAAATTGATCATACCCCTCCATTTGCCCAGATTTTTAACAAAAAGAAGGAGATTTTCGGAATTTTGGTGGGATTTTCGGAAATTTTGAAGGGTTTTTGTGATTTCTTGCCAAGGAAGGAGAGAAGATTCGGGAGAGAGCTATATATTTGGGTCTTGGACAGAATTTTTGGGGGGTTCACGGAAATATTTGGAGAGAAGTTGAGGAAAAATTAGGGTTTAATTTTGAACTTGAGAGACCTTCTTTTGGTTTTTGCTGTTTCTTTTACTTCAAAAGTCAACAAAAATATAGATCAAAAAAGATGATTTGAGCTTAGTTCTTTGTTCAAGTTTGGTTTTCCATTTTAAAAATTCAGAAAAAGAGGTACTGAAAATACTTCTGTTTCCTGGCTTTTCGATATTAGGATTTATATTGCAAAATGGAGTTAGTTTGAGTGAAGTCCATCGCTATTGTTGCCCATTGTTCGAGTTCTGATCATGACTGCCATTTCATCTTTGTTCTTGTAACGACTGTATTTTATTTGTTAATCGAAAGCAATTTCAGGTTCATCTTTCTCCCTTTTCTATTTATTTTCTGTTGATTTTCGGAATGATGAGGGTCGGGGTTTGATCGGCTTATAAATTGTTTGATCCGTCATTATTTTTGGAGATTAACAAATGAAACTCAGATTGTTTTGCGACTGTTAATGAGAGTGCGTGATCGTTATATCGTTGCTTGCCATTTTCTTGAATATTTCTTCTTGGTTTGGCTGAGTTTACATGTTGAAATGAGTTTCTGAAACTAGTATCTAATGTTCTCTATCTGTTATTGGCTTGGTTAGTTTCGCTTAGTTTCTAAAAAATTATACGAATCCTTGAATCTTAATCGAGTCAATCCCAGTAGTTTGTGCTAGCTTAGTTCATCATTCTATCATGACTTCTCTGATGTCGCAATCTATATAACCTCCTGCCCTATTCTTCCTCAATGATTGACTGATAATTGCATATGGTAACCTTCTTTTCTTGACTTAAATCTGTTGGCATCCTTAGTCGACGTTTTGATTAGTTTGGTTCTGTCTTCTGTTTCTCAAGTTGGCCTCCAAATTGTGAATGTACAGAACATCCAGCGTTTTAATTCTTGTGTCAAAAGGCTCGTAGAAGATTGGTATTGGCATTTCAGTTTCATGTAGAATGTTAGTAGCTTAGATAGGAATTCTATGTGTTTGAATAACTAATTTTCAAATCCAAAAATCAGTTAGCGATTCTTGTTTGAGTTTGAAGATAAAATGAAAGTTTGATGAAGTGTAACCATGGGTTCGCGACCTAACTCGAGATGATTTTGCCTCCAGCATGGTAATCTTCACGGTTTCTAGTTTGATAGTTACTTTAAAAGGTCAGATTGTCATTCAAGTTCCTATGTCAGTCAAGTTTGATCGCATTTTCAGTAGTCTCGTTGCTTAAATTGCTATTAGTTATAACTGATGGAATTGAAACTCATACCTCAAGCGTGTCCAGACGTTAGTGAATTTGAGTGTTCTGTTGGATATCCCCATTCCACTGTCATAAAGAATGAGATACATGGTTGTTTCCTTCTAAAGTCTATGTCATGTTTTATTATGATAGTTAAGTGAAAAGTTGTTGGTGGTGGTTGATTTATCGTGAAGATAAGAGCAAGTGATTTCGAACTTGTGAATGGCTGCTTTTTTGTGAGGGAATTGAGTAACAGTGGGGTTAAGGGATACATGCTCTCAATAATACTTTTAATACACCAATACTTGCTTTATTTTATCTCTTGTTGCTCCTTAGTTTGACCACTTTGTTCTATGCCTGCTAGAAGATTGCCAATTTAGATGTTTTATTTTCTGATTTGAACGTATATCTCTATTCTCGTTGTTCAGTTGTTTGTCCATGTTTATCATTATTTGTGCGCTTCTTTGGATGAGCAGGGGTCGTGGGGATAGGGAAAAGACTAGCCCATTAGTGTAATTTGCTTACTCATTTAGGAATTGGGCTTGGTCTAAATACATGAAAATGATAAGTTAAAAGAACACGACCCCGAGGTGAATTTCTTTTAGCCTTTCTCTTATTTAATTGTTCTTGTTTTATTATTATTCGCTAGGAGCATGTTAGGCCGACCACAGTGGGTAGGCAAGCTTTAGGACTTCTGTTAATTGCGAGGCGAGAGATCGTTCCCCTAGTTAATTTTATCCGGGGGATGCCCCGAAGGACTTGTATATATTTTATTCCGGGGAATGCCCCGCAGTACTAGTATTTGGAGGCCTAGAGTGAAACTTGTAGTATTTTAGTTTTAGTTTTATTTTCCTTTTATTAGGTGGGAACGACCTCGAACCTCTTGTGTGTCTATTTTTCTTTTCCGTGTTTGTTTTTTATCTCAATTCGAATATTCTGAAAGCCAACTAGATCGGGTACGCAACTGTACTAGTTACGGGACTTGGAGAGTGCCTAATACCTTCTCTCTGGGTCAAATGAACCCCCTTACCCAAATTTCTGGTGTAGACTTAGTTTTAGAGTTCAAGGTATTTTGAAAGGAAAATTACTATTTTTAAAAAAAAGGTGACCTGACACACTGAAATCAAATGTCAGGTGGCGACTCTGAAGTTATTTTCCTTTTGAATACAATTTTTGTCACTTTTCAAATTGAAAAACCCTTTTGAGCTTTGCGAAATCTTTTTATTAATTTAAGAGGGTTAGTGAAGTTTTGTAAAAAAGGGTGTGACATCTCAGGCGACTCTGCTGGGGACTTGCAAGTTCGAGCCAGTACTATGATCTTGTTGGCTTTTAGAATATTTGGTTGAGGTTTCTGTGCTTTTTCATTAGTTTTACTTGATTTTTATTATGTTTTTATATTTTTGTTATTATTTGCTAGTTGTTTATGTGTTTACAGTTTTTGCTTTATGTGTTTACTGTTTTATAACTATCATCATTTGCATAACCCCGAGTCTTCTTTCTGCAACAAGTCTTCCGGAGTACATTTGAGCGTACACGACCTTTTGTGAGTCACCCGTGTCTTTAGGGGAGTGGCGTGGGAGCGTGGAGTGGGCGGACAGCTAGAGCAACTGCCATCGACCACGTGCCGCCCCAAATTGCCTTGTCTAGTGAACCCTAACCGTAGGTTAGATTTTAGGTCATATTTATGTGCATCATATCATTCAAACCTAGCCGGGTTCGGTCCCAGACACCGTGTCCCGTTGTAGGAGGCCTACTCGAATTATGTCAAAATGGGCTCATGGCCCAAAAAGACATTTAGTCATCCCTATGTGCTACATGTTTGCATCTCTTTAGGGGTAAAAGGGTCATTTGACGGACCAAGGATATTTGAGGGTGAAATATAAAATGAAGTAGGTGATTTTACACTTTCACATTATTTTCAAAAAAATGAAAAAGAAAATCCAAAAAGATTTTACACTTTTCCATTATTTTCCAAAAAGGCAAGAAAAATTGAAAATAGAAAATCCAAAAAGATTTTACACTTTCCCCATTATTTTCCAAAAATAAAAAAAGAAAATCCAAAAAGATTTTACATTTTCCATCATTTTTCAAAAATGGTTTTCCCAAATTAGTTGTATTTTTTTTAAAGCTTTCCCCCATGTCCGATCTTCCCGAACTACGCGAACCTGATTTTCATCTTTCAAGACGTTATACGTAGGCAAGCCACATAGGTTCCGGTCTTCCTAGTTTCTTAGGTTCTTGGCTTTGCGGGGTCTTAGCCATATCTTGCATTTCTAGCCACTTCTGGTCACATCGGCCAACAACAACAACAACGACCCAGTATAATCCCACAAGTGGGGTCTGGGGAGGGTAATATGTACGCAGACCTTACCCCTACCCCGAAGGGTAGATAGGTTGTTTCCAAGAGACCCTCGGCTCAAAAAAGCAATAGGAGATGATATATTAGTGCCATAAAAATGCGTAATAAAAATAACAACAATAACAACAACAATATATAAGAGATATGAAATATGAAATACAGGATACAAAATACGAAATACGAAATAGATGGCTAGTATAGTACAACTAGAAGGGAAAGCCCTGCATCAATAGACGACCAATAACATTCCTAGTCTAACTCCTAACTGGATAGTCTCCCTCTATTGTGCTGTAGAAATATTCACTCTCCCCTAACCTACAACCTTAATGCTCGACCTCCATAATTCCCTATCAAGGGCCATGTCCTCAGTAATCCTAAGTCGCGCCATGTCCTGTCTGATCACCTCTCCCCAATACTTCTTAGGTCTTCCTCTACCTCTCCGCGTGCCCACTACAGCCAGTCGCTCACACCTCCTCACCGGTGCATCAGTGCTCCTCCTCTGAATGTGCCCGAACCATCTGAGTCTTACTTCCCGCATCTTGTCCTCCATGGGGGCCACGCCCACCTTCTCTCGAATATCTTCATTCTTAATCTTATCCATCCTTGTATATTATTTTAAGGTCCGTCCTTTTCCAGTTTGCATCTTTAGCCACTTCTGGCATATCGCCCGTTTTTGCAAAACGAATCATTTCTGCAAATTAATTTTTGGGACATGATTATTAGGAGTTAGAATTCATATAAGCTTTAGTGAGGTATTCCCATGTTTTTGAGGTCACCTTTCTTGAGTTTGCATTTTTAGCCACTTTTGGCCCCTCAGGCCATTTTGCAGAAATAGCCCAGCCATCCCCTAGGAAATGTTGTAGTGTCACATAATGTCTTGAGTCATTAACCATGTTTTCCCATTCAGGCATGGATCCACTCACCAATGCTAGATTATCAATGGTGGTCAAAGTCCCTAGAAGGCTAGTAAAATGGTGGACATGTTCACATTACTTAAGCAGCATGATTTGATGGAAAAATTAGGGACTCTTATTTCTTTGATAGACATCACTCCTCGTCCCGACCTTGTAGAAGCAATGTTGATATTTTGGGACCTGCAGGGAATGGTATTCAAGTTTGGGGATCTTGAGATGACACCCACCTTAGCTGAGATAGCCGGGTTAACCCGCCTACCATACCTAGACAAGGATTTGATTTACACAAGGGCTCATTCAAGCACCAAGTTCCTTAAGATCATAGGGATGGATTTGGAAGATCAATTGGGGTGTCTAGATCAATCTTGGGTACCTTTGGACTTTTTATTCGAGAGGTTTGCTCGTCCTACTGGGTATGAGACCTTCGTAGATGAATTTTCCATATCATATGATTCTTGGAAGAAGAGGCGCCCTATAGTCTTCGCTATTGCATTGTTGGGTCTCCTGGTATTTCCTTTGGAAGGTAGACATATTAGCATGTGTATGGGGTCAATAGCCTTTGCACTCTTCCATGATAAATATAGTAGTAAGTTCACCTTGGTTCCAACAATTTTGGCAGAGATCTATCGTGCTTTGACCAGGATTCGAGAAGGTGGGAGGTTCTTTGAGGGAAGCAACTTGCTGCTACAGCTGTGGATGATGGAACACTTACATTCAACCACCATGTTTGAGAAAGATGTGATTGACCGTTGTTTGAGAGATCGAGTGAAGTGCATCGAGCATAGAATGACGTTCGATAAGTTTGCCAAACCACTCGGAGTTCAGGCTTGGGTTGATTACTTAGGATCCTTGACTGAAGGGAAGGTTATGTGGTCATACCTTTGGATTGATTTGGACGTGATCTTAGCAGGATCTCGCGTGCAAGACTTCTTGGTATTGTTTGGACTTTGGTGTACTAGACCATATACCCCTGCTAGAGTGATGCGTCAGTTAGGGAGACGGCAAGAAGTCCCCTACACTCCTAACTCTCGTGACTTCATTAGGGAATTTGACACTATGCCACATAGGGAGGTCGACATCCAGACCTATTGGCGTCATGCAATGAAGATGGGTAGGGATATTTTAGCTGCTGACCCACATTCACCTGGGTATACCCATGAGTACTTCATATGGCTACAGTCTACTCAGCGGGGGGTTAGCAGGCCATTGCCCCGACGTGTTAGAGGAGTATTTGACGAGGAGGCCACCTCACGGATATTGCTTAGATAGTTGATGGATCAATTTACCCAGGCAGAGGAGGCCCATGCAGCAAAAAGGGTTGGGGTTCGAGCTACACTTCAGTCACTGAGATCACAGTTGGCAGGGTTGATAGAGAACATGGGACAGCACTGTGAGTACCTTACTAGAGTCAGCCTTCCAGATGCAGGCGCGCATTCCAGGATTCTCATTCCCAACTCCGAGGTGTCCTTGCAGGGTATAATACAGAGCTTAGATTCGACAGGATTGACGGGGCCATTCGGATCTTCATCGGACCCGTCCCATCCAAGACCGTCGCATTCAGGAGCAGCTTGAGGAGTCATTCTATTTAGATGTTTTGAGATTGTCTTACGTTGTCTTTTGCTTTCGCGTCTTGTCTAGGAGTACTGAGTCCTTTAGGTAGTGTCAGAGTCTGTTATAGTGTAGTCGAGTCTATCATGTCTTTCATTATCGTATTTCCCTTTGTATTTTAATATCAAAAAGTTTTAAATGAAAAAGCCCAAAAAGATTTTGTTTTTAGTTTATTTTCCATCACTTTTCCAGAACTACGCTTGGTCTGATTCATGAGGGATATGATACGTAGGCAACCTACAACGGGTTCGATCAAATCATTTTTGTTTCAAAAAGAAAGAGGAGAAAGAAAAAGAGAAAAGGGTGATAAGAGGTGTTGGAAAAGAAAGAGAAGGAAGGATTGAAATGGGCAAATCGGGTTGATGTCATATGACCCTATGACCCTCAAAGCCATTTTAGAACCGTTAATCATTGCTAGGTGCATTGCACGTAATGTGATATTATTATTTGATAAATGCCCTAACGCTAACATGGTGGTTTTATGTTGTTGGTTTTATGTTGTTGTCCTCTGTTATCTTTATTTCAGTTTCAGGAAGGTGGTTAGTTTGTTGGCATCCTGGCAAGTCATCCATACAACACCCGATCAAAGCGTCAAACAGTCATGCCTAGCAAGGAAACAGACACTGGAGTTGTAGACCCACCAAGGGAGATTGTTGAGTCGGAATCGGAATTGCAAGAGGAGGTCCGAAGGTTGAAGCACCAAATGGCGGAAATGTATCAGGCCTGGATTAAGGGACACCCTCCACCCTCATTCCCTACCAACTACACAGAAAACCCTGCTTCCATTCCACCACTCTCTCAATCCCAGATGCCCAATACCATTGATCTTTCCCCACAACACGCACCTGGATTTACCCCTTACCACAACTACCCCGCACTTCAACCCAAATTGTTCATGCTCCGCCAGCCAAAACAACCTCGTACTCTGCTCTGACACCTGCTCCTATTTTTGTACCCCCTCCGCAAGCTACCCTTCACCGATCCTCTAGTGAGCCTGCATTCCTCGCTACAGATGCCCACTACTATGCACCGGAGCCCACCTTCAAAGTCCCAGATCCTTATTCTTACACTCCCCAATTTGAGCCTCATGTTAAAACTGACAAACCACCCAAGAACGCAGATCAAGAAGAGATGTTTAGGAAGGTACAGAGTCTGGAGCAATCATTGAGAAATATGTAAGGGTTGGGAAACCAAGTGAGTGTGGCCTATAAGGATTTCTATTTGTTCCCCGATGTCCAACTGCATGTCGGGTTCAAGATGCCCAAGTTTGACTTGTATGACGGCCATGAGGATCTTGTAGCTCATCTGAGGGGTTGTTGCAGTAAAATGAGAGACGTTAGGGGAAAAGACGAATTACTAATGGCATACTTCAGCCAAAGTCTGAGTGGGGCAACTTTAGAATGGTACACCCGCCAGAATGCTAGCAGGTGGTACACTTGGGACGATATGGCTCAGGCCTTTGCCCGGCACTTTCAGTACAATATAGACATTGTTCCAGACCACCTATCTCTGACTAAGGTGGAAAAGAAACCCAGTGAAAGCTTTAGAGAATATGGGTTCCGATAGAGGGAGCAGGTTGCACGAGTCAATCCTCTGATGGAAGAGGACGAGATGGTTAAATACTTTCTTCAAGCCCTGGAGCCCACTTACTATGGCCACTTGATCTCAGCCATTGGTAAGTCTTTCAATGATGTGGTGAAGATGGGAGAAATGGTGGAAGAGGGGCTCAAGTCGAGTAAGATCATGAGCTATTCTGCTATAAAAGCAACCACCCAGGCAATCCAGAGTGGTACCGGAAGTTTGCTAGACAAGAAGAAGAAGGAAGATATCGCTATGGTTGTCTCCGGATCATGGCATGGCCAGAGGGGTTCACCCATCCTCGACCCCGACCTCAAACCTATACCCGAGCTCCATATAATCCACCTCAACATTACTTTTCCCCGCAAAACCCCCAATACCTTGTTCACCATGCACAGGCATATGCTCCACCTCCTCCTTACCCACAATGGCGTGCCCCAGTCCCCCAAAATACCTACCCAACTCTACAAAATGCCTATCAACCTCCACAACCTTACCAAAACCCCAATGGTTCAAATTTTTGATCAAGGCCAGAGTATAGAAGAGAGAGGCAACAGCGAAAACAAACTTTTACCCCGCTTAGAGAGTCCTATACTAGTCTGTTTCAAAGGTTAAGGCAGTTGGACGTCTTGAGGCCGATTGAGTCAAAGATACCAAATCCCCCTCCAAAGAACCTCGATTATTCCCTCAGGACTGAGGTGCGCCTATTATTCTGATGCTCCAGGGCATGACATAGAGAAGTGCTGGCATTTGAAAAGGGCAATCCAGGAGCTCGTTGATACAAACTAAATTGTAGTCCAAAGCCCAGACACGCCAAACATCAACCAAAACCCTTTGCCAGCCCATGAAGAGACACATATGATTGAAATAGTTCACAAGGATAGGGAGCCCAAGAAGTCTTCTAAGTCCGTCATGATGATTCGGGCCAGTGAAAGTAATTTAGTTAAAGCTCCCGACTCTACCAAAACAAAGCCCTTAACAATTGAAGGGGTGACAGAAAAATCGAGCTTGCTCAATTTGAAACCACCAGTGTTGGTCGTGAAAAGGCTATCAAAAGATGTTGGGGCAAGTCCAGAAAGTTCAAAAGTGGTAGTACCAAGGATTCCAAGTAAGCCTGTCATAGTTGTGAAGTGGGATCCTATTACCCCTATCATCATTAAACCAGTAACCCAGCTGCCAGTGGTGGATGCCAAGGCTGTTCCGTGGAATTATAAACAAGTGATAGTGACATACAAAGGAAAAGAAATAGAGGAATAAGTTAATAAAACTGGAGGATTGACTCGTTCTGGGAGATGTTTCACCCCAGAAGAATTAAGGAAAGCCAAGCCATTCAAGGATAGCCAGATGCTAGTAAAGAAATTGGTCACCGAGGAAGAGGCTGAGGAGTTCCTGAAAAAGATGAAAGTGCAGGATTATTCCATTATGGAGCAGTTAAAGAAAACACCAGCTCAGATTTCTCTTTTGTCTTTGTTGATACATTCAGATGAACATCGCAGGGTCTTGATGAAGATTTTGAATGAGGCACATGTTCCTGATAAGATCACAGTGAACCACTTGGAAAAGATAGCTGGCAAGATCTTCGAAGCAAATAGGATCACTTTCTCGGACGATGAACTTCCTATGGAGGGTACAAAACACAACCGAGCGCTCTATCTCACGGTGAAGTGTGAAGATTTTGTTGTCTCAAGGGTTTTGGTTGATAATGGCTCCAGTGCGAATATTTGTCCTCTATCTACTCTGCAAAAACTGAAGATTGGCGTCGAAAGAATCCACTTGAACAGTGTGTGTGTTCGAAGCTTTGATGGGGGAGATAAAGATTCTGCTGGAGATATAATCGAATTGTCAATAGGGCCTGTTGAGTTTACCATGGAATTCCAAGTGTTAGATGTGGTTGTCTCCTACAATCTGTTGTTGGGCAGGCCCTAGATACATGCTGCTAAGGCAGTCCCGTCTTCTCTACACCAAATGGTGAAGTTTGAATGGGACAGGCAGGAAATAGTTGTGCATGGTGACGAGGACTTGTTAACTTATAATGATACAATTGTTCTGTTCATCGAAGCTGAAGATGATAAGGGACCTTGGGTCTATCAGACTTTCAAAACAGTGTCTGTTGAGAAAATTCCTGAAGGAAAATGCATTTTGGGTCCTAAGCTATCCTCCGCGTCTGTCATGGTTACGAATGAAATATTGAAGAATGGTTTTGTGCTGGGCAAGGGTTTGGGCTCATCTCTGCAGGGTATTGTGCATCCAGTGCACCCCAGTGGGAATCCTGGTACGTTTGGTTTGGGATTCATTCCCACCGATAAGGACGTGAAAAAGGTTAAAAATCAGAAATAGAAGGTATGGTCGCTCCCCAATCCCGTCCCACACATTTCTAAGTCTTTTGTCAAGCCAGGGGCCGAAAAACCTCCAACCTCCTCAATCCCAAAACCTATGGTCGATGTTGATGAAGAGCTGATCAAGAGGTTCCAAAGTCTGTTCGAAGAGGTCAATATGGTAGAAGTTGGTGAAGGCTCTATTAAAGCAGATGTGCAGCTTGTTGGCCCAAACGTGAAGCTTAGCAATTGGGAAGCTACTCCTCTCCCCACCAGGAAGGAGTTTTGGTAGTTTTCTTTGTTTTCCTTTCTGTTATCTGGGTTATTCCAGGGTTGTAATCCAGATTTTTAGTTTTTGCTTGTTTTGATGTTCAAACCCTTCTATCCTTTTATTTTTCAATGAAATGCAATTTTCCGTTTTCCGTTATTCTTAATAGTGTTTTATTTTGTTCTTTTTTCTTTTGTACAGTTCCTTTTATACTGGTTGCAGTGACATGACATGCATGAAGAATTTTCAGCCGAATCTTAAAAGCCAATCTAATCTTGAAATAACAATCCAAGAAGTAGAATATGATGATGAAACAGAATATGATGAAGAAGCAGCATTTGAGGAAATTAGTAAAGAGCTAAAACAATTTGAAGAAAAACCAAAGCCTAATTTGAGTAAAACTGAAGCAATCAATTTAGGGGACCAGGATGATATTAGGGAAACCAAGATAAGTGTGCATTTAGGACCGCAAGTTAAGGAGGAAATAATCAAAACATTGTTTAAGTACAAAGATGTCTTTGCATGGTCATATGATGATACCTGAGCATTGATCTAGTAGTTCATAAATTGCCAACTGATACAGTATTCCCTCCTGTCAAGCAAAAGTTGCGAAAGTTCAAGACTGATATGAGTGTGAAGATCAAAGAAGAAATCACAAAGCAGCTTACTGCAAAGGTCATTCGAGTCACTCGATATCCCACTTGGTTAGCCAATGTTGTGCCAATACCAAAGAAGGATGGTAAGACCAGGGTTTGTGTTGATTACCGTGATCTTGACAAAGCAAGCCCAAAGGATGATTTTCCATTGCCGAACATTCACATTTTGATCGATAATTGTGCCAAGCATGAGATTGCGTATTTTGTGGACTGTTACGCGGGATATCACCAGATCTTGATGGATGAGGAAGATGCAGAAAAGACAGCATTCATCACGCCATGGGGAACATACTATTATCGGGTAATGCCATTTGGTTTGAAGAATGCTGGGGCAACTTACATGAGGGCGATGACCACCATATTTCAGGAGATCGAGGTTTATGTAGATGATTTGATCATAAAGTCAAAGAAGCAGTCTGACCATGTCAAGGACTTGAGGAAGTTTTTCCAAAGGCTTCGCAGGTACAACCTCAAACTCAATCCAACGAAATGTGAATTTGGTGTCCCGTCTAGGAAACTACTGGGATTCGTGGTTAGTAGATGCGACATTGAGTTAGATCCGTCGAAGATCAAAGCCATTCAAGAGTTACCGCCGCCAAAGAACAAAACAGAGGTGATGAGTTTGCTTGGAAGGTTAAATTGCATCAGCAGGTTCATTGCTCAGCTCACGACAACCTATGAGCCTATCTTTAAGTTGCTGAAGAAGAATGATGTGGTCAAGTGGACTGATGAGTGTCAAGAAGCATTTGATAAGATCAAGAGGTACCTGTCAAATTCACCTGTGCTGGTCCCACCAGAGCATGGAAGACCTTTAATTCTCTATTTGACAGTCTTGGATAATTCTTTCGGCTGTGTATTAGGTCAACATGACATCACGGGAAAGAAAGAACAAGCAATATATTATCTTAGTAAGAAGTTCACTCCCTATGAGGTTTAGTACACTCTGCTTGAGAGGACATGTTGCCCCCTGACTTGGGTGGCACAAAAGTTGAATCATTATCTGTCGTCCTACACTACATACCTCCTTTCCCGCATGGATCCTCTAAAGTATATCTTTCAGAAGCCTATGCCCACGGGAAGACTAGCAAAGTGGCAGATTTTACTTACAGAGTTTGACATCATTTATGTGACTCGGACCGCGATGAAAGCCCAAGCCTTGGTCGACCACTTGGCCGAGAATCCGGTGGATGATGAATATGAGCCATTGAAGACTAATTTTCCTGATGAAGAGGTCATGTGTGTTGACGAGGATGACCACGATGAAAAGCCAGGTTGGAAACTCTTTTTTGATGGAGCTGCTAACATGAAAAGTGTCAGAATAGGGGGTTGTACTTATCCCTGAAACAGGGCAACACTACCCTGTAACACCCAGCTTCGATTTTATTGCACCAACAACATGGCTGAGTACGAAGCGTGCATTCTGGGTTTGAGGTTAGCTGTAGACATGGGAGTCTAGGAAATACTGGTTCTGGGAGGTTCAGATTTGTTGGTTCATCAGATTCAAGGAGAATGGGAGACTCGAGATTTGAAGCTCATACCGTACCGACAGTGTCTGCATGATCTTTGTCAACGATTCAGGTTGGTTGAATTTAGACATATTCTCAGGATTCATAATAAGATTGTTGATGCCTTGGCTACTCTGGCGTCAATGTTACATCACCGGGACAAGGCTTATGTCAACCCTGTGCATATCCAAGTTCGTGATCAACATGCTTATTGTAATGTGGTGGAAGAGGAAATCGATGGCGAACCTTGGTTCCGTGATATCAAGGAATACATCAGGTCGGGGATATATCCAGTACATGCTGCAGGCGACCAAAAGAGAACCATTTGACATCTGGCTAGTGGATTTTTCTTGAGTGGAGGAATCTTGTACAAGAGGACTCCAGATTTAGGACTACTGAGGTGCATAGATGCTAAAGAAGCTTCAACCATCATGATCGAAGTACATTCTGGAGTTTGTGGTCCGCATATGAACGGGTATGTCCTGGCAAAGATGATACTTCGAGCAGGTTATTATTGGCTCACCATGGAACGGGATTGTATCAGTTTTGTTCGCAAGTGTCATCAATGCCAGGTACATGGTGATTTGATTCATTCTCCCCTATTTGAGTTACACATAATGTCTGCACCTTGGCCCTTTGTTGCTTGGGGCATGAATGTCATTAGACCAATTGAGTCGGCAGTGTCAAACAGGCATAGGTTTATTCTGGTGGCCATTGATTACTTTACCAAGTGGGTCGAAGCTGTAACTTTCAAGTCAGTGACCAAGAAGGTAGTGGTGGATTTTGTTCATTCAAATATCATTTGTCGGTTCGGAATTCCCAAGGTGATCATCACAGACAATGCCGCTAATCTCAACAGTCATTTGATGAAAGAGGTATGCCAACAGTTCAAGATCATGCATCGGAACTCCACTCTGTATCGCCCCAAGGCAAATGGAGCTGTTGAGGCTGCTAACAAGAACATAAAGAAGATACTTCGTAAGATGGTTCAAGGTTCTAGGCAATGGCATGAAAAGTTGTCGTTTGCCTTACTGGGTTATCGCACTACTGTTCGCACTTCAGTAGGTGCAACTCCTTATTTGCTGGCATATGGAACTAAGGCAGTTATACCTGCAGAAGTTGAGATTCCATCCCTTCGGATCGTTGCAGAAGCTGAAATTGATGATGATGAGTGGGTCAAAACCGAGCTCGAGCAGTTGAGTTTGATTGATAAGAAATGATTGGCTGCAGTATGTCATGGTCAATTATATCAGAAAGAGAATGGCAAAAGCATACAACAAAAAGGTGCGTCCTCGGAAATTCGAAGTGGGCCAGATGGTATTGAAACGCATCCACCCTCATCAGGTTGATGCTAAAGGCAAGTTCGCCCTAAACTGGCAAAGGCCATTCATAGTGACAAGAGTGTTGCCCAATGGTACTTTGTATTTAACGGACATAGAAGGCAAATGTGTAGATATGGCTATCAATTCTGATGCAGTTAAGAGGTATTATGTATGATTTTTTTTGCTTACCTTCAGTTGTATTTTGTACTTGGCATGTTCAAATTTGAAATGACGAGGGCATTTTGTTCCACTACCCAAATACTTTCATCCCTTGCCACCTTTTTTGAGACTTATTTATTTTCTTTCATACCCCTCTTTTGTAATCAGTAGTAGAAGTAGAGAATGAAAAAAAATGATGATGAATGAGTGAAAATAAGAAAAATGAAGAAGAAGGAAAAAAAGGAAGAAAAGAAGGGGAAAAAAGAAGAAAAAGAAAAAAAAGAAAGAAGAAAAGAAAATGAAAAGAAGAAAAAAGAAGAAAAGAGAAGAAAAGAAAAGCAACACAAACAAAAAACTTTCTTTTGAACTACGTTCGACCAGATTCCTTTTAAGGATACGTAGGCAGCCTTACGGTTCGGTCCCATCAAAATAAAAATCAAAAATCCCCAGACCTAAAGAAACTGGGGCAGAAGTTTTGGTTTTGAAAAGATCTGATTCCAAAAGTTGTAATTTTGACCCCTTTCATCTTAAATTAGTTTGAGCTTTCATGTCACCCTTTCTTTCCAACCCTGTCCAAAAGCATGCATTACGGTCTAAATAAAGACATTTCGATCAATCTTTGAGGATGCCAGGTCAAGCGAGATAGAGGTATGATTGACATCATGGGTAACACTTTGTTCATGGGTGCAAGAGAGAAAATTTAAAATGAGAGAGTCTTATTGGTGAAAACACTCACGGGCACCGTAAGGCGATGGTGAGTTGAGAGATGAACAAATGAGAGAGGCTTGTTGGTGAAAACCCTTCAGGGCACTACAAGTCGAATGAGGCTCATGACTTTATAGAGAAATTGGATCAGTGAAAGCCCGGTTTTGAAGTATGAAGACATGACATGAACTGAAAATATGATTGGTTGGACGGATTAGGCTGATCAATCCGGAATGCATGTCATGATCATTGGAGCTAGCTGCTTCCCTCAGATAAGTCTTCTTTTTCTCATTTTTCTTCATATAGTCATTTGTGTTCAGAATTTTCCTTTGTTCCTTTTGCCAAAAATCATTTCACTTTGCTCTTTGAGCCTATCTTTATGAGTGTCACACCTCCTTTTTGCGCGCCCGGCCCGAAGGCTAAAATGCGCGGGTGGAGTTTTTCTAATTTAAGTGACAATATTCGAAATGAGATTATTTATTTAATTCAGAGTCGCCACTTGGGAAAGGTTTGGTTTTTGGTGTCCCAAGTCACCGGTTTATCTTGAATCCCAAATCGAGGAAATTTTTGACTTTTCCAAATAAAGTCTGCGAACTAGAAATTCTAAGTAAGGAATTCTGTTGACCCGAGGGAAGGTGTTAGGCACCCTCGAATCCCGTGGTTCTAGCACGGTCGCTTAAATTGTTATAATGGCTAAATATCTGATTTAAATACATGTTGTGACTTATGTGCTTTTATTAAGTTTAAACCGCTTTTATTATCATTTATTTTTTATAGAATTGCAACGTCGTGAAAATGCATCTCGAACCACGTCGCAATCAATGCACCCGTAGTTATTAATACATTTCGACTCCATCGAGATTTGAATTTGGGTCACATAAATGCGCACCCGAATTTAAGAATGTAATTTAATTAAGCCGTGCCTAGAGAGTCTAACGCGTTATTATCTTTGGGGAAGGCCATGAAATTCACTAAACGGCCTGTCCTGAATTCTAAATATTTATTTATGGTTAGTTATTGAGGGCCCCGCAATTTGCATTTTTATTTGGCGAGGCTCGTCTCATTATTTTAGAAAAGGATGTCCTAAAGCGACTACATTTCTATTACATTTGTCTCTAAAAATAAAAGAGAAAGACCAAACTTACTTGTTTAAGCAACCACATACTAAATATCTACTATGTTTGACGAATCCGAATTTTTGTTTGATTACCTAATTGGTTGTTTATGAGATGAGAATTACATCATGCCCTGTCTTCAAGGAGTGAATGAACTTTGTTAATTTGCTAAGGGGGATTGCGAGCAAACTAATAACGTACACTAAATTTACATTAAACGACCTTCCAGTTTGAATTTTAAAACTAGCTCATTTGGGCTTGATAAATGAGATCAGTTGTTTATTAGGAAAACTACTATTAATTGAACTCAAAAAGTAGTCGCATTATTTCGAAACAGTGAATCTATATCGAAACCCATATCGAACCTATATAGGAACAAGTAATCTAACGAGAGGGTTGGCATACATGGCCATCATGTTAAAGTAACACCACATGAGAATTAGCTTGGGGTACATTTATCTTGAAATTAAATGGAACCAAATATAACAGATTTGACAGTTCAAAAGTCTAGACAAAATACATACAGATGCTTGCCACGATTCTATATTATACTGTCATAGCTAAATCGAAACCTAATGGTTATACACATTGAAAATACGTCTGATCTAACAAACAATATTATCTGATATGTCAATCAAGATGTGCATAACTCATACAGAGCAATCGTGGTTGGAACTAACTTAAACAAATACAGACCCAGCTACCATTCAAACTATTTTTTTGAACACAAGGATTGTAAAGTAAACAGATGTTCATTTCTTTATTTCAGCTTCAAACTTCAAACTTTCAGCCGACAAGGTTTCAGGGGTGTGTACCTGGGAATGCTTACAATCGAAGAAGAAAGGAAGTCAGTAGAATGACAATGGCAACAGAAACAGCAGCAGTAACAGCAGGTAACAAATAGAACAGCTCCCAGTGCAAGATACAGTTAGAGCCGATGGAAAAATGGCAGAAAGACAGCAGCAAACAATGCAGTAGAAACAAAGCTCCAAGACAGACCGAATCCAGGAGAAACAAACAATGTGAATCAACCAATGAACTCAGCTGATACTTGAAAGAAAACAGAGTTGATTGAACAGGTTGAACAAACTGAGAATCACACAAACAAGGAAGAAACAGTTGCTGATTTTCTGTATCTTTTCCTCTCTCGTAGGTGTCTGTATATATCTAACAATCAAATCTCCAAAAGTCTGAGTTTAGTCTAAAAATTTGCCTGCCTTTTCTTTTTTCAAAATTTTTGCTTTCAAAATCAATCCAGTTCCCCTTTTTCTAATGGAAGTTCCTTTCTTTTATAAGCCTAAAATCAACCCTTTAACAGCCTGTTAGAAAATCAGAACCCCCTCCCTTTCTTACTGTCTTTCCACTCAATTTTTAAAAAATCAAATCCCCCATGAGATTCCCTGACAGTCCTCTTTCCCATTTTATTAACTAAAAGCAGACATGGGCAGCAGGAATATAATCTGACAGCATATGCTGTCAAACTATTTTAATCCGAAAAGGGCCTTTAATGCACATGTTGTGCACAAGTGCACATGCCCTCCAATTCAGATTGCAGTTACAAAAACCAATCCTTTTATATTTCTGATTCAAATACATCAATTATAAGTAGCTATAGTTGATTCTCAATTTGATTCAAACAATGTTCAGCAAGACAAATCAAAATGTTACCATTCAAACAGCTAAAACTATTCGACGACATGTATCGAATCGACTATACTAATTACAACATATACAATCAAAGCCAAGGATTAGAAATCTAACAGTATCAAACATGCGATTCAAATTACACTGTCAAAACAAAATGCCCTTGGGAACTAAATAATCGACCAATTTCGAATTCAACTAACTATGCAGTTTAACCACACAAACATTATTAGTGAATGAAGAAGGACTTGACCAAATGCAAGGGCCCGGGCAAGGTGGACAACTACAGTTGATGAAAGTCCGAAACACAAACTGAACAAAACATTTCGGCCATACAAACGGACCTTTAACAAACACATGACATGAATAAAGCAAAGAGAAACAAACTTACCTTAAAAATCCTTGGAAAAATCAGAAGACCAAACTCGTACTTGAAAAGAACCTCCTTGGGGTTGAACGGGCTTTAATCGAAGTGTTCTCACTGAGAACACTTCGACTAAAGTCCATTAGACCCTAAACACGTTGGCTCAAACGGATACAGACCAGTCACGAGGAACCCTAGGGTTCAAAAAATCAGATCTGGGATTCATGTTTCCCTGGTCAGATTCGGACCAAACCAAGCATGGTTTGGTCACGAGGGGGGTCAGGGGACTGTCTGGTGTGAAACTGGGGTCGATTGGTGTAAGTCAGGTTCCGACTCGAATCTTCAAATGAAGATTCGAGAAGGTGGGAGGGGATTCGAAATGTGTAGTTGGTGGATTTGGGTCCAGGACGGTGAGGAGCATCTATGGTGTTAAGGAGGGGGGCACCGACGTCCATGCCGCCGGCTTTCATGGCGAAGGTATACAGGGGCGGCTAGGGTTTGGAGGACTGAGGTCTGTGGAGGGGACGACTAAGGCCTGGGGGTTCGGATAGGGGGCAGGGTAAAGGTTATATGCTTATATAGTTAGTGAGGGATCGATTCTTGGCCGTTGGATGGGGTGAGATGAAAGGTCAAGATCTTTTGGCTGATAGGGAACAGTGTCGTTTCAACCTAAAGGGGTTTGGGTCGGTTCGGGTGGAATGGGTCGGGTTTTGTTTATGGGTTATGGGGAAGTGATCTTGGTCGTTGATCAATCTGAGATCAACGGCCCAGATCAGGCACGACCCAAACGACGCCGTTTGAGATAGTTAGGGGCTGAACTGGACTGGACCGGGTAATTTTGGTTTTGGATTGGGTTGTTTGGGCTTGTTTGTTTTAAAATCGGACTGGCCCAAGTCCGAAACTCTTTCTTTTTTTTTTTTTAATTCCTTAAATTAATTTGCCAAATAATACCATGTAAAACATTGGACAACAATTATCACACAATTAACATTTAATTATACTAAACACTTAATGACAAAATACAATGAAGGATGCACACATTTTTTTTTTTTAATAAACGGATTACGGTTCACACGACATATAGACATATATATTTTTTTTTATGTTTTTCTTTTAATAAAACAACCACGGGCAAAATCACAAATAACTAGCAAAAAAAATGCCACGTAAAAATCCAGCAAATGTACAGCAAGACCAATTGCTATTATTTTGTTTCTTTTGGAGTGATTGTCGCATAAAACAAAAATCACGTGCTCACAATGAGTTTCTTTCGAGTTAGCCCTTGTTGAACAAGCAGGA
The DNA here is from genome assembly GCF_000715075.1 of Nicotiana tabacum. NCBI lineage: Eukaryota > Viridiplantae > Streptophyta > Magnoliopsida > Solanales > Solanaceae > Nicotiana > Nicotiana tabacum. The sequence goes on along the minus strand of NW_027438418.1, from coordinate 39,289 downwards.
AAGGATTTCAAAGCCTACTGCCAGCTTTTAAATTGTACAAAACGGAGTGCGGCCAGCCACATCACAATTGACTTGATTTAGAATAAGCAGTATGGTGATAACTGAGGTTCAAGCAATCAAGTGAATCTTGAATTTTGAGAAAATACAAGGATTCAGTAACTTTCAAAATGAAAACACAATGAGTGTGAGAGATTCAGGTCATGCAGAGGTTTTGTGGTCCAGTTCCAATCAAAAGGTCAAACAACTCCTTGCTAGCCCGAAGTAGCTAATCAGAATTAAGCATGGTAGTGGCAGAAGCAGACGCTCAGCAATGATGCCACAAACTAACCACCACGTTTTCAAACTAACAAGATTTTATTTGTCTGAAACAGGGGCAAGAAAATTTTTAAATCCACAGGGACCTCCCATGGAAAAGCATGGTTCAGGGAGCAAAAAATTCTGTTCAGAATCCTCAAAGATGAGAGCATGGCTCAGGTAAGTTCATTCTCAATTCTCAGGACCCTCCTGGATAATGGGATTTAATTTAAAATTTTCAGGACCCTCCTGGATAATGGGATTTAATTTTAAAAGTTCTCAGGACCCTCCTGGATAATGGGATTTAATTTAAAATTTTCAGGACCCTCCTGGATAATGGGATTTAATTTAAAATTTTCAGGACCCTCCTGGATAATAGGATTTAGTTTTTAAATTTTCAGGACCCTCCTGGATAATGGGATTTAGTTTTTAAATTTTCAGGACCCTCCTGGATAACGGGATTTAGTTTTAAAATTTTCAGGACCCTCCTGGATAATGGGATTTAGTTTTTAAATTCTTAGGACCGTCCTGGATAATGGGATTTAATTTAAAATTTGCAGGACCCTCCTTGATAATGGGATTTAATTTAAAATTTTCAGGACCCTCCTGGATAATGGGATTTAGTTTTTAAATTTTTAGGACCCTCCTGGATAATGGGATTTAGTTTTTAGATTCTCAAGGCCCTCCTGGATAATGGGATTTAATTTTAAGTTTTAGCGTAAGTTCTCCCTTTAGAAAATATAATTTAGCTTTAAAGTTATCATTCTTAAGACGAGATTTAATTCGAGGTTTACAGGGCCCTCCTGGATAATAGGATTTAACTTTTAAATTCTTAGAGCTCTGTAGGTAACATGATTCGATTAACACTCACAAATATGCCCAGATCCCCAAATTGGGGCAGAAAAATTTCTTTTGTTTTGACTGTTTTGTAGCAATCAGGCACCCACCTTGATAACGAGGGAATACAGTTTCAAGTTTTTGGTAATCAGGCACCCACCTGGATAACGAGGGAATACAGTTTCAAGTTTTTGGTAATCAGACACCCATCTGGATAACGAGGGAATATAGTTTCAAGTTTTAGCAATCAGACGCCCACCTAGATAACGAGGGAATACAATTTTAAGTTTTTGGTAATCAGGCATCCACCTGGATAACGAATAATCCCACAAGTGGGGTCTGGGAAGGGTAATATGTACGCAGACCTTACCCCTACCCCGAAGGGTAGAGAGGCTGTTTCCAGGAGACCCTCGGCTCAAAAGCAATAGAAGCCGATAATTATATGTATATAACTAATTAAATCCTGTTGAAAATTATATGTTTTGGACCTAGTTCAACACATAGAGGGTGCTAGCTTATTATTACCCATTACTTCGTTCAATCCTAACTCTATATCGTTGTCTATATAAGCACCACTACGGGCGTTGAAAGACATAATCTAAATCATTTAGAGAATGATTAGAGTTTTATATTTCTGCATCATTGAGGGTTCCTTCCCTAACTGTAGTACTAGTGTTATCTTTGTGTTCCTTATTTTTAGATCAATATTTTTTTTACCCTAGGTTCTCTCTGCGTTATTTTATTTATTCGGTTGTCGTACTATTTCGTTTGTCGTTGTTCTCTGTCGTAACTGCTGTGATTTTGTTGTATTGAGCCGAGGGTCTTCCCGAAACCGCCTCTCTACCTTTACAAGGTAGGGATACAATTCAAGTTTTAGCAATTAGGCGCCCACCTGGATAACGAGGGAATACAGTTTCAAGTTTTAGCAATCAGGCACCCACCTGGATAACGAGGGAATACAGTTTCAAGTTTTTGGTAATCAGGCGCCCACCTGGATAACGAGGGAATACAATTCAAGTTTTAGCAATCAGGCGCCCACCTGGATAACGAGGGAATACAGTTCAAGTTTTAGTAATCAGGCGCCCACCTGGATAACAAGGGAATACAATTCAAGTTGTTGGCAATCAGGCGCCCACCTGGACAACGAGGGAATACAATTTAAGTTTTGGAAATCAGGCACCCACCTGGAGAATGAGGAAACTCATTTTATACCAAAGTCAAGTTATTGGTAGGCGCCCACCTAGAGAACGAGGTAATTCATGTCAGAGTTACTTCAATTCGCAAATTTAAGAAGCATCAGGAGCCCGCCTAAAGAATATGGTCCATTTTTCAGTTTCATATTGAAGATCAAGTAGAGATTCAAGGAAGATTCGAGACAAGAAGTAGATAGGATCTTGTATTTTTCTTTTACTCCTGTTGTAATTTTCCTTTTATTTTTTATGTAATGGCAGGAACCGCGGACAGGAACCTCGACAGCACTTCACTCAGCAATCCACCTCGGTATACCCCATCGCTCTTCTCACTCCGAACTACACGTGGTCTGATTCCTTTATAGCCAAGGATATGTAGGCAGCTCAGATACCAGGGCTCGGTCACATTCTATTTTTTTTTTAGTTTTTTTTCTCTCTAAATGAGGGTCGGGTAAAAAAACATGTCTTGTTGTTCTTTGTCTGAAAACTCTGGGTGTTTCCAGTCAAAGAGGGGCAGTTGTAGACATGTAATTTTTGACCCACGCATTAGAATCACCTCTACTAGTCCTAGTATTTTTAGGATATTTATTTGAGTTTATTTCTATAGGATTTTACTTTATTACTAATTTTAATTCTATTTTTAAGGTACAAAAAATTGAAAAAATACAAAAATAGTTTCATGTTCTATCTTATTCTATTTAGTTTAGGTTATTAATATTTTTATAGACATATATTTTTATTTTTACCATGATTCTCACTTTTATTTTGAATATAATAATTTATATAAAAGTGATATATATATATATATAGTTTCATAGTATGATATAGTTTACTTTAAATTAGTTAGAGTTAATTTTAAATCATTTTATAAAGAAAAGGTTTAAGTTTTTAAATTGATGGATTTAAAGGGTTATAATCCCAAATTTTTGGCCCAATTTCGGGCAAGAAGAAGCCCAAATTGGGGAAACCCAATCCCATAATCCCTTCAACCTAGCTGACCCATTACCTTGACCCAACCCAGCAGCCCAAGTCCACCCCAAATACCCACCAACCCGCCCCAATTTCGTTTAATCTCAGCCGTTCAAACACCTAGATCTAACGACCACAATTCCTCCCCACCATAATATAAAAACCAAATATTTATCTAACCCTAAACCTAAACACCCCTAACCAAATGGCACCACCCCAACTCCCACGCCTTCTGCCCATCCAAAACTCGCCAGAACACTCACTGATTCCGGCGAGTTAACTCATGGTCCCCCTTTCCCTTCTCTCTTTCTTCCACGTGGCCTGACATAACCGATTTTGGTTCGAATCCGTGTTTTGTTTTGCTCTCTCAAATGTGAATCTCTTTCAACGGTAGATGATGGACGAAGGGTAGGATATGATTAATGAAAATTGATCATACCCCTACATTTGCCCATATTTTTACCAAAAAGAAGGAGATTTTCGGAATTTTGGTGGGATTTTCGGAATTTTTGAAGGGTTTTTGCGATTTCTTACCAAGGAAGGAGAGAAGCTTCGAGAGAGAGCTATATATTTGGGTCTTGGACAGAATTTTCGGGGGGTTCACGGAAAAATTTGGAGAGAAGTTGAAGAAAAACTAGGGTTTAATTTTGAACTTGAGAGACCTTCTTTTGGTTTTTGCTATTTCTTTTACTTCAAAAGTCAACAAAAATATAGATCAAAAAAGATGGTTTGAGCTTAGTTATTTGTTCAAGTTTGGTTTTCCATTTTAAAAATTCAGAAAAAGAGGTACTGAAAACACTTCTGTTTCCTAGCTTTTCGATTTTCGGATTTATATTGCAAATTGGAGTTCGTTTGAGTAAAGTCCATCGCTATTGTTGCCCATTGTTCGAGTTCTGACCGTGACTGCCATTTCATCTTTGTTCGTGTAACGGCTGTATTTTATTTGTTAATTGAAAGCAATTTCAGGTTCATCTTTCTCCCTTTTCTACTTATTTTCTGTTGATTTTCGGCATGATGAGGGTCGGGGTTTGATCGGCTTATAGATTGTTTGATCCGTCATTATTTTTGGAGATTAACAAATGAAACTCAGATTGTTTTGCGACTGTTAATGAGAGTGTGTGATCGTTATATCATTGCTTGCCATTTTCTTGAATATTTCTGCTTGGTTTGGCTGAGTTTACATGTTAAAATGAGTTTCTGAAACTAGTCTCTCATGTTCTCTGTCTGTTAATGGCTTGGTTAGTTTCGCTTAGTTTCTAAAAAATTATACGAATCCTTGAATCTTAATCGAGTCAATCCCAGTAGTTTGTGCTAGCTTAGTTCATCATTCTATCATGACTTCTCTGATGTCGCAATCTGTATAACCTCTTGCCCTATTCTTCCTCAATGATTGACTGATAATTGCATATGGTAACCTTCTTTTCTTGACTTAAATCTGTCGGCATCCTTAGTCGACATTTTGATTAGTTTGGTTCTGTCTTCTGTTTCTCGAGTTGGCCTCCAAATTGTGAATGTACAGAACATCCAGTGTTTTAATTCTTGTGTCAAAAGGCTCGTAGAAGATTGGTATTGGCATTTCAGTTACATGTAGAATGTTAGTCGCTTAGATAGGAATTCTATGTGTTTGAATGACTAATTTTCAAATCCAAAAGTCAATTAGCGATTCTTGTTTGAGTTCGAAGATAAAATGAAAGTTTGATGAAGTGCAATCATGGGTTCGCGACCTAAATCGAGTTGATTTTGCCTCCAGCATGGTAATATTCACGGTTGCTAGTTTTATAGTTACTTTAAAAGGTCAGCTTGTCATTTAAGTTCCTATGTCAGTCAAGTTTGATCGCATTCTCCGTAGTCTCGTTGCTGAAGTTGTTATTAGTTATAACTGATAGAATTGAAACTCATAGCTCAAGCGTGTCCAGGCATTAGTGAATTTGAGTGTTCTGTTGGATATCCCCATTCCACTGTCATAAAGAATGAGATACATGGTTGTTTCCTTCTAAAGTCTATGTCATGTTTTATTATGATAGTTAAGTGAAACGTTGTTGGTGGTAGTTGATTTATTGGGAAGATAAGAGCGGGTGATTTCGAAGCTGTGAATGGTTGCTTTTTTGTAAGGGAATTGAGTAACAGTGGGGTTAAGGGATACATGCTCTCAATCATACTTTGAATACACCAATCCTTGCTTTATCTTATCTCCTATTGCTCCTTAGTTTGACCACTTTGTTCTATGCCTGCTAGAAGACTGCCAATTTAGATGTTTTATTTTCTGATTTGAACGTATATCTCTACTCTCGCTTTTCAGTTGTTTGTCCATGTTTATCATTATTTGCGCGCTTCTTTGAATGAGCAGGGGTCGTGGGGATAGGGAAAAGACTAACCCATTAGTGTCATTTACTTACTCATTTATGAATTGGGCTTGGGCTAAATACATGAAAATGATAAGTTAAAAGAACACGACCCCGAGTTGAATTTCTGTTAGCCTTTCTCTTATTTAATTGTTCTCGTTTTATTATTATTCGTTAGGAGCATGTTAGGCCGACCACAGTGGGTAGGCAAGCTTTAGGACTTCTGTTAATTGCGAGGCGAGAGGTCGTTCCCCTAGTTAAATTTATCTGGGGGATGCCCCGAAGGACTTGTATATATTTTATTCCGGGGAATGCCCCGCAGTACTTGTATTAGGAGTCCTAGAGTGGAACTCGTAGTATTTTTAGTTTTAGTTTTATTTTCCTTTTATTAGGTGGGAACGACATCGAACCTCTTGTGTGTCTGTTTTTCTTTTCTGTGTTTGTTTTTTATCTCAATTCGAATATTCTAAAAGCCAACTAGATCGGGTACGCAACCGTACTAGTTATGGGACTTGGGGAGTGCCTAACACCTTCTCCCCGAGTCAAATGAACCCGCTTACCCAAATCTCTGGTATAGACTTAGTTTTAGAGTTCAAAGTATTTTGAAAGGAAAATTATTATTTAAAAAAAAAAGGTGACCTGACACACCGAAATCAAATGTCAGGTGGCGACTCTGAAGTTATTTTCCTTTTGAATACAATTTTTGTCACTTTTTCAAATTGAAAAACTCTTTCGAGCTTTGCGAAATCTTTTTATTAATTTAAGAGGGTTAGTGAAGTTTTGTAAAAAGGGGTGTGACACCGGGCATATGCCCAAGTCCCATATTTTCCTACGGACCCTCCGGGACCGTCAAATCACGGGTCCGGGTCTGTTTACCCAAAACGTTGACCTAAATCAAATTAGCTCATTCTATAATCAAAACTTATCGTTTTTCACAGATTATCATATTTAAGCTTTCCGGCTACGCGCCTGGACTGCGCACGCAAATCGAGGTGACTCTAAATGAAGTTTTCAAGGCCTCAGAACACGGAGTTTCATTTTAAAACTCCTGAATCGGGGAAAAGGTGGGGATAACGGCTACGCATATCGGACTCATACTCCCAAGTCGATGCCTCAGAAGGCTGACCTCTCCATTGAACACGAACAGAAGGAAAACTCTTCGACCTCAACTGAAGAACCTGCCGGTCTAGAATAGCTACCGGCTCCTCCTCATAAGACAAGTCCTTGTCCAACTGGACAGTGCTGAAATCTAACACGTGGGATGGATCGCCGTGATATTTTCGAAGTATGGACACATGAAACACAGGATGCACGGCTGATAAGCTCGGTGGCAATGCAAGTCTATAAGCCACCTCTCCCACTCGATCAAGAATCTCAAACGGGCCAATGAACCTATGGCTAAGCTTGCCCTTCTTCCCAAATATCATCACCCCCTTCATAGGTAACACTCGAAGCAATACCCGCTCACCTACCATGAATGCTAAATCTCGAACCTTGCAGTCTGCATAACTCTTTTGCTTGGACTGAGCTATACGAAGTCTATCCTGACCTTGTCCAAAGCCTCCTAAACCAGATCTGTACCCAACAATCGAGCCTCTCCTGGCTCAAACCATCCAACCAGAGATCGACACCGCCTACCATATAAAGCCTCATAAGGAGCCATCTGGATACTCGACTGGTAACTGTTGTTGTAGGCAAACTCTGCTAAAGGCAAAAACTGATCCCACGAGCCTCCAAAGTCAATGACACAAGCTCGGAGCATATCCTCCAAAATCTGAATAGTCCGCTCGGACTGCCCGTCCGTTTGAGGATGATGTTGTGCTCAACTCAACCTGCGTACCCAACCCTCGCTGACCTGCTCTCCAGAAACATGAGGTAAACTGGGTACCTTAGTCCGAAATGATAGATATAGGCACACCATGAAGTCGAACAATCTCCCGGATATAGATCTCAGCTAACCTCTCGGATGAATAAGAGACTGCCACAAGAATGAAATGCGCTGACTTGGTCAGCCTATCAACAATGACCCATACTGCGTCGAACTTCCTCCGAGTCTGCGGGAGTCCAACAACGAAATCCATAGTAACCCGCTCCCACTTCCACTCGGGAAGCTCAATTCTCTGAAATAGACCACCAGGCCTCTGATGCTCATACTTAACCTGCTGACAGTTCAAACACCAAGCTACATATGCAATGATATCCTTCTTCATTCTCCGCCACCAATAATGTTACCGCAAATCCTGATACATTTTTACGGCACCCGGATGAATAGAACTGAGAGCTATGGGCCTCCTCTAAAATCAACTCCCGAAGCCCATCCATATTTGGCATACACACTTGACCCTACAATCTCAAAACTCCATCATTATCTAGGGTAACCTGCTTGGCACCTCCGCGCTGCACCGTGTCTCTAAGGACGCACAAATGGGGATCATCATACCGCCGATCACGGATACGCTCCAATAAAGAAGAACGAGTGACTGTGCAAGCTAATACCCGACTAGGATCAAAAATATCCAACCTCACGAACCGATCGGCCAAGGCCTGAACATCCAAAGCAAGCGGCCTCTCACCGACCGGAATATAAGCAAGGCTGCCCATACTAGCTGATTTCCTACTCAAGGCATCGGCCACCACATTGGCCTTTCTCGAGTAATATAAGATAGTGATATCATAATCCTTCAACAACTCCAACCACCTCCTCTGCCTGAAATTCAACTCCTTTTGCTTGAACAAATACTGAAGACTCTTGTGATCCGTGAATACCTCACATGCCACGCCATACAGATAATGCCTCCAAATCTTCAATGCGTGAATTATGGCTGCCAACTCTAAATCATGAACTCAATAGTTATTCTCATGAATCTTCAACTGCCGCGAAGCATAGGCAATGACTTTGCCATCCTGCATCAACACTGCACCAAGCCCAATACGATAAGCATCACAATAAACTGTATAAAGCCCTGAACCTGTGGGCAAAACCAACACCGGTGCCGTAGTCAGAGCTGTCTTGAGCTTCTGAAAGCTCGCCTCACACTCGTCCGACCATCTGAACTGGGCACCCTTCTGGATCAACCTTGTCATCGGGGTTGCGATAGATGAAAACCCCTCCACGAACCGGCGATAGTAGCCTGCCAATCCCAAGAAACTCCGAATCTCTATAGCTGATGCTGGTCTAGGCCAATTCTAGACTGCCTCAATTTTCTTCGGGTCAACCTGAATACCCTCTACGGACACAACATGACCCAGGAATGCAACTGAACTCAACCAGAACTCACACTTCGAGAATTTAGCATATAACTGACTATCCTTCAAGGTCTGAAGAACCACTCTAAGATGTTGCTCGTGCTCCTCCCAGCTACGGGAATATATCAAAATATCATCAATAAAGACTATCACGAACAAATCCAAATAAGGACTGAACACTCGGTTCATCAAATCCATAAAAGTTGCGGGGGAATTTGTCAACCCGAATGACATAACCAAGAACTCATAATGCCCGTACCGAGTGCGGAGATCTGTCTTAGGGACATCGGATGCCCTAATTCTTAACTGATGATAGCCAGATCTCAAGTCAATCTTTGAAAATACCCTGACACCCTGAAGCTGATCAAACAAATCATCAATCCTCGGCAATGGATACTTATTCTTAATTGTAACCTTGTTCAACTACTGGTAATCAATACACATTCTTATCGATCCATCCTTCTTCTTAACAAACAACACCGGTGCACCCTAAGGCGAAACACTCGGCCTAATGAAACCCTTCTCAAGCAAGTTTTGCAACTGCTCCTTCAACTCTTTTAACTCAGGCGGGGCCATACGATACGATAGAATAGAAATGGGCTGAGTGCTCGGAGCCAAATCAATGCAAAAGTCAATATCTCTATCGGGTGGTATACCCGGCAAGTCTAAACTCTAAAGGGAAAACATCAGGAAACTCTCGAACAATGGGCACAGAATCAATAGAGGGAACCTCGGCACTAGAATCACGAACATATGCCAAATAGGCCAAACACCCCTTCTCGACCATACGTCGAGCCTTCACATAAGAGATAACACTACGGGTAGCATGACCAAGAGTCCCTCTCCACTCTAAACGAGGCATACCCGGTAAAGCTAAGGTCACAGTCTTGGCATGACAGTCCAAGATAGCGTGGTAAGGTGATAACCAGTTCATCCCCAATATAACATTGAAATCGACCATGTCTAAATGTAACAAATCTACACGAGTCTCAAGACCCCCAATCACCACAATACAAGAATGATGGACTCGATCAACTACAATAGAATCACCCACCGGTGTAGACACATAAACGGGAACACTCAATGAATCACTAGGCATAACTAGATATGGTGCAAAATAAGATGACACATACGAGTAGGTGGACCCTGGATCAAATAACACTAAAGAATCTCTATCACAAACCAGAACCGTACCTATAATAACTGCATCTGAAGCCTCAGCCTCGGGCCTAGCTGGAAGAGCATAACATCGGGGCTGGGCCCCACCACCCTGGTCTCCATCTCTGGGACGGCCTGCAATTGGCTGGCCTCCACCTCTAGCGGCCTGAGCTCCACCTCTAAATCCTCTACCTCCACCTCTAGCACTTCTACCCCCACCCCTAGCTGGTTGGGCGGTCTGTGAAACACCTGGTGCCTGGACCATAGCACGGGAACCTTGCTGCTGCGACTGAGTACCCACCAACCTCAAACAAGTCCTCCTGATATGACCATACTCACCACACTTAAAACATCCACCTGAGTGATGTGGTTGAGTAAACTGAGATTAAACCTGGCGACCTGAATGACCACCCCGAAAACTCTGGAGTAGCGGAGTACTGATAGGAGCTAGTGGTGCACTGTAGGACTGCTGATCGGAATACCGCATTTGCGGACCACGGCTACCTGAAGTGCTGTGAGAGACCTGAAGAGCTAACTGAAAGGGCCTATGAGGATGGCCTCTACCATATGAATCCCTGCCTCCAAACGAGGCACCATTAAATCTACCTGAATGACGGGGCCTCTTATCCGACCCATGACCACCTCCCTACAACAGGACCATCTTCACTCTACGGGCCACATTGGTCGCCTCTTGAAAAGTGATCTCACTCCCAGCCTCCCTAGCCATCTAAAAGCGAATCGGCTGAATAAGACCATCAATAAACCTCATCACCCTCTCTCTCTCTCTCTCACGGTAGGAAGTATGACAAGAGCATGGCGAGCTATGTCGATGAACCTGGTCTCATACTGGGTAACCGTCATGGAACCCTACTGGAGGCGCTCAAACTGCCTCCGATAAGCCTCTCGCTGAGTAATGGGAAGAAACTTCTCTAGAAATAGCTTTGTGAACTGCTCCCAAGTCAAGGATGGCGATCCAGCTGATCTAGCTAAGCAATAATCCCTCCACCAAGTCTTGGTGGATCCAGATAAGCGAAATGTAGCAAAATTGACCCATTGGTCTCAACAATACCCATGTTCCTGAGAACCTCGTGGCAGCTGTCTAGATAATCCTAGGGATCCTCAATAGATGCACCGCTGAAAGTGGAAGTGAAGAGCTTGGTGAACCTATCCAGCCTCTACAAAGCATTGGCAAACATAGCTGCTCCATCACCGATCTAAGCTACCACACCTGGCTGAACTGCTCCAACTGGCTGAACAGTTGGAGTCTAAATCTGAGGAGCTACCTGCTCCGGAGTGCGAGTAGCAGGAGTCTGGGCCCCTCCTCCAGCCTGAGAGACGGCTGGCGCTACAGGAAGCAAGCCCGCTCGGATAACACTCTCCATGAGGCCCACTAGTCGGACAAGAGCATCCTGAAGGACTGGGGTAGCAATAAACCCCTTTGGGACCTAAGCTGGGCCCACCAGAGCTGTTGGGGTCGGAACCTCGTCATCAAAGTCAACCTGAGGCTCCGCTGTTGGGGATGCTACTCGAGGCTGAGCTCTACCCCTACCTCGGCCTCTGGCACGGCATTGGCCTCGTGCTATGCCTCTCGTGGGAGCTACTGCTAGGGCTCGGGCTGCTGAGCGATAGACGAGGAAGCGCGAGTTCTCTCCATCTACGAAAGAACAGAGTAGAAGTTCAATTAGCATTGAGAAACAAAACCGCACAACAAGAAAGAACAAATGTGAAGTTTTCCCTATAGCCTCTGGGGGATAAATAAAGACGTCTCTGTACCGATCCCTCAGACTCTACTGAGCTTGTCCGTGATTTGTGAAACCTATGTAACCTAGAGCTCTGATACCAACTTGTCACGACCCCGAATTTCCACCCTCGGGAGTTGTGATGGCGCCTACTCGTAGAAGCTAGCCAAGCTACGAACTTAGAAATCTTTAGCTTTTCTGTGTTAATCTTTTTTTACAACTCATTTTAACAAGTGATAAACACCTACATGACAGCGGAATATGAGATTTAAGCAGACATCTTAAATAAAAATAAAACCAAAATGTTTCGAAAGTCAACACATACTTATACCCAGAAACTGGTGTCACAATATCCACGGACTACTAGGAGTACTACATACAACAGTTTGAAGGAAAAATAACATTGTTTGTCTCGGATACATGAGATAATAGAACATAATAAAAGATAGAGGAGACATCGGGCATGCGGATGCTTGCAAGGCTACCTCGGTATCTCGGTGGACTGAAGGCTGGCTCCCCTACTTCTACTGATCAAGTGCCGCTCCGGTATCTGCATAGAGTGTAGAGTGTAGTATCAGAATAACCGACCCCATGTGCTGATAAGTGTCTGGCCTAACCCCGGCGAGGTAGTGACGAGGCTAGGACTAGACTCTAGATAAACCTGTGCAGTTATATAATATACAACAGAAATATAAACAGGTAATAACAGTTTTAAAGGGAGGGGGGACATGCTTCGGGGAAACATATCAATTCTATCAGAAACTTAATAAAGTATGAAAGAACACTCGATGTCTACAATCAATACAATAACAATACTATTGCGGCGCGCAACCCGATCCATTATCATTTAACATTGTTGCGGCGTGCAACCCAATCCACATATATAACTGTTGCGGCGAGCAACCCGATCCAATATAATATCTGTTGCGGCATGCAACCTGATCCAATATAATATCTGTTGCGGCGTGCAACCTAATCCAATATAATATCTGTTGCGGTGTGCTACTCGATCCAATATAATATCTGTTGCGGCGTGTAACCCAATCCACATATATAACTGTTGCGGCGTGCAACCCGATCCAATATAATATCTGTTGCGGCGTGCAACCCGTTCCAAGTATACAGTCAACAATAATCATAATTAACCGTCCCAGCAAGGGATCAACAATAGACTACACTATCCCGGCAAGGGAACTCCACGGTACAAGTATATACGACCCGACAAGGGAGAAACAGCCATAACCAAACTTGTTCAAGCACCTAACTATCTCAACTATAACTCAACTAGTTTCAACATCTAACTACCTCAGCTATAACTACACTTGTTATAACACCTAACTGCCCAGCTATAACCAAACTTGTTACAACACCTAACACGAAGAATCATCAACCTGAGCGTCCGTAATATCAATTAAGAACACAATGTAAGGGAACCGCAACTCTACAATAGCCCGGCAAACATAATGATCTCTTTTCTTTCTCACTTTTACTTCACAACTCGAGCTAATGCTCTAGAGTTTCGATTATCACTTATACTTTCACAATTCGTTATACAACTGGAGCCAACGCTCCTCAATGTTCATAGGTCACAATTCTTTCCACAACTTTACACTACAAATAGAAATCTTTACCAAAGCATAAATAATACAACGAGATCATGAAAATCACAATATACGACTCGCGGTCATGCTTGACACCAACGCATAGATACTCGTCACCATGCCTATACATCGTACTCAACAAGGAACAAATAGCAAATAGGATATAACTCTTAATCCCTCAAGCTAAGGTTAGACCAAACACTTACCTCGATACCTCGAACACAACTCAAGCTTCAATTATAGCTTTACCCCTTGATTCCTCCCCCAATCCGCTCGTATCTAGCCACAAGTTACTTAATTACATCAATAAACGCTAAATGAATCAATTTGAATGCATGAAAAATGAGTTCTCCAAAGTTTTACTCAAAAAGTTAAAATCTCCCCCGGGCCCATGTGGTCAAAACCCGAGGTTCGAACCTAAATCCAATTACCCATTCCCCCACGAACTCAAATATATAATTTGTTTTGAAATCGGACCTCAAATCGAGGTCCAAATCCCCAATTTTTAAAAAACCTAGGTTCTACCCAAAACACCCAATTTCCCCCATAAAAATCATTGATTTGAAGTTGAAATCATGTTAAAAGATGTTAATGATTGAAGAAAACTAGTTAAAAATGACTTACAATTGATTTGGAGAAGAAAGGTTGTTTGAAAAATCGCCTCTTATGTTTTTGTGGTTTTGAAAAAGGAAAAATGACTGAAAATCCCGTTTATTTATACCCCCCTCAGACTCCCTGTGCAGACCGCACAAAGTCGATTACGACCGCACAGCAGGCCCTGTGCGGACCGCACAAAGTCAACTGCGGCCGCACAGCAGCGCCCTGTGCGGACCACACAAAGCCGACCGCGACCTCACAGCCTTCACCGCGCTTCACACAAGGTCGACCGCGGACCGCACTGGTGGGGTTCAGAGACCTGCAATTTCTGGTTTTAAGCCTAAAATATCCCGAAACTTACCCGAGCCCTCAGAACTCCAAACCAAGTGCACACAAAACCTCAAAAACATCCTACGGACTTATTCGTGTAATCAAATCATCAAAATAACATCATGAACATCAAATTAAATATCAAGATCAATGAAATCTTCTCAAAACTTCTTTAAACATCAACTTTGCAATTTAAGTCCAAATCACGTCATATGACATCCGTTTTTCACCAAATTCCACATAAATATCTTAAATCATATTCAAGACCTGTACCGGGTTCCGGAACCAAAATACGGGCCCGATACCATCATGTTCTAATCAAATTTCATTTCAAATTTCTTTAAATAATTTCAAAAAATAATTTTCTTTGAAAATTCATTTCTCGGGCTTGGGACCTCAGAATTCGATTTCGGGCAGAGTCCAAGTCCCATATTTTCCTACGGACTCTCCGAGACTGTCAAATTACGGGTCCGGGTCTGTTTACCTAAAATGTTGATCGAAGTCAAATTAGCTCATTCTATAATCAAAACTAATCATTTTTCACAGATTATCATATTTAAGCTTTCCGGCTACGTGTCAGACTGCGCACGCAAATCGAAGTGACTCTAAATGAAGTTTTCAAGGCCTCAGAACACGGAGTTTCGTTTTAAAATAAGTGATGACCTTTTGGTTCATCACATATATATATATATATATATAATTTAGTAGCCGATACGTATGATCATTCATTACGATCATACGTATCGACCACTAATTCTTCGTAGCAACTATATAATTCACTTGCTTTATTTTTTTTTTTTTTATATATATATATATATATATATATATATATATATATATATATATATAAATAAAATTTAGAATATAATTCAGCCTTCTATTTCATCTGAGTCATCTTTGTCTTGGTTTGGCACGATCATTTCGTCGTCCCAGTTTTGAAGATCATGCACCATCTTCTTCAAATTATGCTTAACATATTGAACCTTCACGCTAGTGCCCAGTGCTATATCACAAACCATGTCAAAATACTTCAACATGCTCCTGTATGTCTTGTACTCAGGAGTCATGTTTGGGTAACCAACTTGATGGAACCGATTCAAGTGTGGCCTAATAACATCGCTTCTCCACCTTGTCAGTATATACCTTTCATCAATTTTATCAATCTTCTTGTGCGACAAGATCTTGAGTATATGGCAACAAAGTATCCCTCTAGACTCAAACCATTTGCAGCTGCAACTAAAATAATCGCCGATAGGTATATATTCAACAGTCTACTCAATTGGATTTCCATCATTTTTTGTTATAACTGAATAATCACTAACGGTGAACTTCTCAACATCGGGGACAACTTGATGATCGTCGGGGCTGCTAACTTCACAATGATACAATTTTCTTAGCTGTGTCTTGAAAAATTTCATATATTGTACGCGTATAACACTGAATTGTCTGTTGCTCCCACTTGAACATTGACTCGCACACAATTTGAAAGCCCTTTGACCTGTATTCCGCTTCCAGCTCTTTCTCATGCTTAGCTCTTATAGCTAACTCATACTGGTGAACAAACATCCTAAAAGTGCTTTGACGGGTAATATATCCATCAAAGAATGCATGCATCCCCTCACTTCTTTGCGTAAATAGCAACCACCCCAAAAATACATATCAAGGTACACGGGAACCCATTTTTCCTTCTCAGAATAAAGCTTGTTGAACCAATTCCTTATATGCAAATTATACCTTGCAATATATTCTGCCCATTTTCTCTCAAAAACTTTAACAGTAATGCTATCAAGGACCATGGATTTAAATTCTGCACGTGCAATTTTAGAAGGACGAACACCACTTAAGTAAACATGCAACTTTGAGAATATATGCCAAATACAATACCTATGTATTGGCATCAAGCCAAGTTATGGCTACCTTATGCTCTGACACTGATCAGTTATGATCGCATCTGGATGAACATTTCCCATGGCATCAAGCCAAGTTCTAAAAACTAATTTGTAACTATCGATATCTTCATGAGACATGAGAGCACATCCTAGTAAGATGGATAGTCTATGGTGATTGATGCCAACAAATGAAGCACATGGCATATTATATTGATTCACAAGGTACGTTGTATCAAAGCATATCGCATCATAAAATTGCTCATATGCTGCCTTACAGTGTGAATGCACTCATACCACATTTCGCAACCTACCAATATTATCAACGTCGATTGAATAGAAAAACTCTCTATCCTTTACCTGGATTTCACGAAAAAAGTTGAGCAGCGACTGTGCATCTCCTTCTTGCATTTCAAAATTCCTACTCTTCAAAATTTAATTTCTACAATCCTTTGGAGTGCAACCCAAATTTTGTGGTCCACCACGTTGAACCTCATCAAGTCTAATATTCTTGGAGGGTCTAATGCCAGATCGATCGTGAGCTACAAGATCCCTCTTCAAAGAATCACAAACAGACCCATGTCCAGCCATCAGGTGCGATACGGATGGGAGCAAATCATGATTGTGATCGTGAACGACCTTAGAGACGCGCCAACAACCAGAATCATCCAAAACAGTAGCTAGCCTAGCTTTACAATTGTTAGTCTTGGTGGTAAACTTGATTCTGCGAATCCTAGTCCTATCACAACAGTAAGTTATATACCTGGCAGTGTCACCACCCTTCTTATTGGAATTTCTTTTGATGACGGAGAATCCTCTTAGTCGTGCATGTTCTTTGTAGAATGCAAACAAAGTATCTTTATCTCTAAATCGCATTCCAGAGATTGGACCTACAACCACATCCTCTTCAGTGAATTCATTCTCCATTTCCCGATCGACATCACATAACTCTAACTCATTTCCTAAAACCTACTCCTCATCATCGTTAGCTTCTCCGTGATATTCTCCATCGGCTTCTTCATCATCATCATCATCTAAGCGCACAGCATCATCGGCTTCTTCATCATCATCATCTAAGTGCACAGCATTGTTGAAACCACCGTGAGAATCTACATCGACCCATTCGTATTCATTCAACAAACTATCGTCTGATGCTATCCCTAAAGATCTGTACAACTCGTCCCTAACTCGATCAAACCTATTATCTTGGTTGATATTCATGGTTGTTGTATTTGTGTTATGTTCATTTGGATTCATATTTTGTTGCACCGCCAAATTTTCTTGTTTTGAATCCATTTTTAGAGAAGGAGAAAGTGTTCGCTGGTTTAGGGATACGCAAGGAGGAAAGTGTCCGCTAGTTTAGGGTTTGGTAAGGAGGAAGTATACAAAATCGTATACCGTATTTGTTTTTAAGAAAATACAATAATTTGTTAAAAATTAAAAAAACGTATAATTTATATAAAATACACATAAATACAAGGAAAATACACAAGACTCTTCATCTCCCAATATTTAATTTTTGCATACTTCAAGACTTGAAATTTAATTTTGCGTTTTGGAGGGGAAAATGTAGGCTAATTAGTTAGAGGGTCATTTATGTATTTTCACTGGTGTGGCCAAAGTTGGGTCACGCCAGTATGGTCGTTTAGCATCTGCCTGTATGAATTTAAGGAAATTACATGCATGCTAGTTTAGGAAAATTAATTTCTGATTACTCCACTCATAATTTCCTGTGAAACTAAGGTAACTAAACACATTGTCGGAAAAGAAAAAGGAAAAGGAATCTCTAAAAAGTAATTACCATAAATGTTTCTGAAATTCACATAGCTGCAGCATGGTACATGATTTTGTCCACTAAGTTTTTCGTTATCGTAAGACTCTCAAAATATTGCGATTTTTTTCTTAAATTATCGTGGTTGACCAAAACAATTCAAGGGTTGAAATAGCCAAGTGCCATATGATAAAATTATGAACAAACCCTATTAATATTAGAGAAATTAACCTAAATACCTGCTCGTCCGAAAGAATAGTCGGCAAATATATATATTATGCATAATGATGCTAGGGATATTTTTGGCCGAATAGCCAAATACATAACTTCCCCTTTTAGAGAAATTAACTTAATTTTATGGGGGAAATAAAATTCTAATTAAGTGATTCTTTAAATGCAAAAACTCAGTGCTAAGTAGTCAATATAATACAGTTGTTTGTATATTTGGCTACTCGGCCAATTAAACAAAATTCTGATCCATAATTTTTTATTTCTTTTTCTTTTTGAATTCTGGATTGTGATTTTAAATTGACCTATTATTGAAGGGTTTTTTCCCCTCCTCCTCCGTCCTAAAACTGCCCCAAAAAAGAAAAAAACAAAGAAAAAACACACAGTTAAGACTTAGCCTTAAAATTGAAATGAAACGCCCGGGCGCAAAGCTACCGAAAGCCGCCCTTGACAGGATTATGAAACCATTGAAAAAACTCATTCGAATGTTAAGTGAATGCTTTCAACCAGCTCCTCTTCCCCGTCCCAATGAAGCCAATCTTGCTTTCATGGTTAATTTTCTTTTTCCCTCTTTTATTATAATATTGTGACATATGATTAGAATCGAATCTAGAACACGTGTTCTCACTACTCTTATTTCAATTATGATTCAAATATTAATATTTGTTTTAGTGATTTTTCATATGCATGTATACATTCAGTTGAACCTGTTGCCCGGACCCCCTTCGCCGAAAAATTACATTGTATATATAAGGTAAAATTTGTATTTTACCTCTATATATTAAGTTTTGAATCTCCTTAACACAACTAAAAAGTATAGTTTAGTGGTCAAGTGGGTTCAAAATCTTCACAAAGTCATAGGTTCAATTCCCACTAGCTACAAAAAAATATTTTGAACCCACTACGTGGAGATCCTGCCTCCACCACTAGTTGCATATGATTGATATAAACTTTATTTGAATGTTTTGTAAAATTTCTCTGCAGGTTTGTGTAATTAAAGTTAAAGTTCGTTCTTTTGGTTGGCAAAAGGGAACAGAGTTTTGAGTAGCACAAAGGGTAGGGTATGGTAGAGTTCAATATTTGTGTTCACATATTTGTATATTTTAACATGTTGTAGTTGAGAACTAGTTTTGTTTTCGAGATTACTAATTTTACTTTTTTTTATAGATGGTTACGTATACGTAGTTATTTTTTTCTGATATAAATATAAAATCTCTTTTATATCGTTTGTGTATATTAGTTAAATTCTTTAATTTTTTGTTATTTGGTACACTATATATATATGTGTGTGTGTGTGTGAGATCTTGGGCTAGTTTCTTGAAAGGCTTATCATAATTTTTATTTTTAAATGCAGGAGTGCGTCAATTCAAATTGAAAGAAGATGGAAAGGTGGAAGTATCAGGGATAGCGGATCCAGCTTTATTAATGAGAAATCTTGCTAAATCAGGAAAATCTGCAGAATTAGAATGGATTCAATTTGGTCAATGTTCCAGCAATTTATTTCTTCCTTCACAACCTCCAAAACCACCCGAAAAAGGACCCGTTGGTCAAGGACCATTTTGTAATTTCAATCACCCCAGGTTTGCTCTGCCCCCGCACGGCGGATACCACGGCCTACAACCGCTTCTGCCTCTGCCTCCGCCTCCGCCGCCCTTGGCGCCTTATTCCAGGCCTGGGCCGCTGCCGCCTGCATTTTATGGACATGATTCCAGAGATGTTCATGTTAGCAATTGCAGTGCTATGTAACTAGTCTAAGGCCGTATTGTGGGTCGGGCCCAGTTCGGGACCGTTCCAGGACCGCTATCAAACGGGCCAAACGGGCCAGTTTCTAACGGTCCTAAAAGCCCACTGTGGGTCGGTCCTCCCAAAATAGACCGCGAGCCCGGGACCGGAAAGCGTGCGTGAGTCGGTTCAACCGGGCCTAACGGGCCAAATGGGCCCAGCGGTTATTTTTCAAATTTTTTTTTTTTAAAAAAAGCCAACGGTTAGAAGTTTAAAAACTAGTCGTTGGCCTACCATTTTAGCCGTTTGCCTTTTTAAAAAATAACCATTTGGCCCCCAAACTTTGTTTTAACCCCAAATTTTTTATAATAACACTTTTTCCCTATTCTCAACTATAAATACCCCCTCATTCTTTCATTTTTACTCACAAAATCATCAATCTCTCTCATTCAAACTCAAATTGAAGTATTCAACACTCATCTCTCATTTCTCAAACTCAAATTCTTAGTTCAAGTTAAATCATGCCCGGTGATTCTAGATTGCACCCATTTGTTTTGAAACACTTTAATGTGGTAAAAGAAAATGAAGAAGTTTACATAATAAAGTACAAGAATTGTGGTCGAGTCTACACTCGTCGTCCAAAGGAGGGCACGGGCTGTTTAAGGAGGCATATAAAGAGTTGTCTTGCGCGTTCTCCAGACATTCGTATTTAAGATTTTAAGTTGATTTGAGACAATTTGTGTTATTTTAAAATTATTAGACGTATTATGCTTAATTTTTAGTTTGTTAGATTAATTTGAAGTATTATGTTGAAAGCATTGAACTTTAATTTGAAGTATTAAATGTAAACTTTAATTTGCAGCTTTGATACCTAGTTCATCTTAATATATATAGACACACACACACATAATAATATAGATAATGTATACAATCTTATATAAGGCAATATACTATATACGGCAATATACTAACTACTAAGTGTATAGTATATAAGCTATATTCGAATTTCGATATAACGTTAGCTATAAAATATATATACAAGCTATATAATTTAACACAAAATGTCTCAAATCAACTTAATAGCATAAATTCTGTGTTGTCTTGTCGGTCTGAAAAGTTGTCTCAAATCAACTTAAAAGCATAAATTGTGTGTTGTTTTGTCGGTTTGAAAAGCTGACCGGCTGCGGAAAGCTGTTTCGTTTCAGAAAAAGTGAATATGTATAGGTGGTGGTGGACTACTTTTTGTGTGTTGTCTTGTCTGTTTGAAAAGCTGACCGACTGCAAAAAAGTTGTTTCGTTTCAGAAAAAGTGAATATGTATAGCGCGGTATAATACTACATTTTATGTGTTGTCTTGTCTACAAATAACAGGCGCATTCTAGTTATTTTCTGCGCTTAACAATAGCCAATAGCAAATATTTCCATAAAAGCAAGGTTTTTCTTTACGCTTTAACAAATGTCTGAACCCCTTTATGTGCCAAGATGCGAGTGCGGCAAAAAATGTGTGATGCAAGACTGTTGGGATGATGGTGAAGTTGGACGCCGCTATTGGGCGTGTATGAACAAGTTTTATAGGGTTCTCGACGAACCTGTTTGCAATTTTGAGGTATGGATTGATGAACCCTGTCAGCAAGAATACTACAAAGAAAAGTTGCAGTATCTTCATTGTTTGTGTTTGAAACTGTGGAAAAGAGAGCGACAATTCAAACGAGAAGTTGCAGAGTTGAAGGAGAAACTCAAAGAGGTGGAAGAAAAAAAAAATAAACTGGAAGACAAATTTAAGTGGTTGGAGCAGAGAATACTAGCCCGTGCCATGTGTTTTCATTAGTTGTACTGAATTTAAGTTATGTTAAGTTTCTATGTTTGTGTTTGTGTTGTACTGTTAAAATAAAGAAGAAACGAGCCTTGACTATTTTTTTTAAAAAAAATTTAATCTAAGACAATTTCTTGTAAATTATATATATATATATATATATATATATATATATATATATATATATATATAAAATTTATTAAATTAGCTTTAGATAAAAAAAATTCAAAAAAAATAGCCCGGAACACTTAGGCCCGTTTAACCCGTTTAGGCCCGTGGGACCGACCCATTTAGCCCAAAATCATGTGGGCTTAGGCCCGTAGTGGGCCGGTTCCACCCTCCAGGACCGCTAAGCCCGGGCCCGCCGGAGCCCAGGACTGTTTGGTCCGACCCGTTTAGCCCATTTAGGTTCGGGCCCAACTCACAATACCGCCTTAAACTAGTCTAATTAAATCTATAGACAGTGACAGTGTAAAGAATTTTTATATGATCAATGTAACTTAAACAAGTTATTACTTTATTTATTAGGTTATATATGAGACTTAATATAGATATCCCCCTAACCTTTTGAATGGAAAAGGGAACCACTTTGAGCAATGTTTTTCGGTGAGACTCAGAATTTATTTACAAGGAAAAGTATTATTGTCGTTTTTTTTTCCTTAATTTTTTTTTTTTCAATACGATGTTGTCAATAATGTTCTGCATTGTTCCACTCCTGCTTAATTTCTGCAATTGTACTTTGTTAAATGTAGTTTCGAGTAATTAATGGGCTATGCTTTGGAAAGGATCTTCAAATCATGATTTGTCTTTAACGCCAAAATTCAGATTTCACATATGCTTTGATTCACTACTATTCTATTTACATGTTGGTGCTGATTATTGATGTTAAATTCTCCATTGTTTTAGCTATCTTCTTGATAAAGACATTGCTAGAGATTAATCTGCAAGTACTAGAAAAGAGAAATCATCCTCAAATTAATTTGAAAACGAAATGACATGCATTATGGGTGTGTTTGGTATAACGGAAAATATTTTTCGTGGAATTTCTTGGAAAATAAGTAGTAATCGTATTCATTTTTCGGTGTTTGGTAAGCAAATTAAGGAAAATAACTTCTCAAGAGTATTCATAAATAATTTAGATACAATAAACATGAAGCCATAAACTTTCGAACCAATAACCTTCCGAACCCACAAATTTCATAAACTTCCGAACCGCTAAACTTTCGAAACCGCGGACTTTCGAACCTGTAAACTTTATAATTTCTAAACCCGTAAACTTCCAAATACATAAACCTCTGAAACTTGTAAAATTCGAACCTGTAAACCGAAAGATAAAAAAATTAAAACTGAAAATTTATAAAATAAAAAAAATATTTTTTTCCCTGGGGTAGGGGTAGGGGGCAAGAGCGGGGGGAGAGGGGTGCAGAAAAAATAAAAAATAGAAATTTTAAATTACAAAAAAAAGTTTTAAAAAAATGTGCGGGAGGGGGTGGGGGTGATGCAGTAAAACGAAAAAAATAGAAATTTAAAAATAACAAAAAAAAAAGCAAAAAAAAAAAAGAAAAACTTTTTTTTTTGTGCGAGATAAGGGTAGTGGGGTGGAGTGGAGGGGGATGATGCAGTAAAACGAAAAACAGAAATTTAAAATTACAAAAAAAGCCAAAAAAAAAATTGTGCGGGGGGGGGGGGGGGGGAGGGAAGGTGCCCGGGATGGCCGATGGGTGGTGCAGAAAAACGAAAACAGAAATTTAAAATTATAAAAAAAGTAAAAAAAGTAATTTTTTTACGGGAGGGGTAGCAGGTTGGGTGGTGACGGAAAAAAAAACTAAAATTTGAAAGAAAAGAAAAGTCTTTTTGGAGAGAGGGGTTGGGGTTGGGTGGGTGGGTTGGTGAGGATGGGGAATAGGTGCGAACGGTTGAGAAGGAGTTTTGAAAAATGTTTCTCCTTCTTTTGATAAGGAAAATTTTTTCCTTCAATCGAAGGAAAATGAATTCATAAGAAAAATGAACATTTAAGCCAACCAAACATGAAAAAATTGGAAAACATTTTCCGAAAAATATTTTCCTTCGTACCAAACATACCCTATATGTTTATTTAAAGTATATAGATATCTTCATATGTTCTAATGATAGCTTGACGTTTACTTATTATGAAAAATCTCACTACACAGATACATTTAGCATGCATATTTATGTAAGACAAATATCTTACACTAATTAATCTGGTGTAAATATCAAGTATCGAGTATAGGTAAATTTTTACAATGACATATTAGTTGACGTATTTAATTTCTTACACCTTCTCCGTCTAGCTTATTCTTCAATCTCATAAAACTCTCCCGCAAAAGCAACATTCTAACTTCTCCAAAGAATCTATTTTGCCAATCATCAGCCACGACATTATTAATTATGAATAATGGAAAGAAGGAAGTAATATAAAATGGCCATCACAAAAGGAAAATAAAAAAGGCAATTTTGCATTCTGTATAGCATGCTCCTGCGCTTATCAAATCTATTATAACTTCAAACTTTATATTCAACAAAGCAATACTTTAAACAAATACTTTTAATTAATTTAAATATCTAAAATAAACCAATTCCAAAACTTTATTCGTAGTAACCAATGAAATACTGCTAAGTTATTATCAAAAACATTTGAATCTTAACTTAACGACGGTGTCTATGAAGCCTTTATTGCTAAAACCTTAAAGATTAAACTCATATAGCATATATTTTGGATCCGCCTCTACCTGCATCGCTTCTATTCTACCAGAACATATGCATGTGTAGTAAACAACTACAAATAATAGATCACGAACTCAGTAATCAAATGACTTGTGATAGAATAATACTAAACTTAGACCTATCATGTTCAAATCCCGGAAGAAACCTCATTTCCCAACTCAACACGCATGCCATCAACTTTAAATCCCACAAACGTGTCAAGTCTTATTCCTCTTCTATGATTGGCTTATCACCTATATATATATAATATATATATATATATATATATATATATATATATATATATATATATATATATATATATATATATATGTGTGTGTGTGTGTGTGTGTGTGTGTGTGTGTTTAAGCATGCTTCTAAACACTACTAGAATTCCGGAAAAAAGCGACCAAACTTTAGCGACCAAAGTTGGTCTGTCAAGAAAAGCGACCAAAGTTGGTCGCTAAATTGGCGAAAATAATAAAATAATTATTTGATATACATTAGCGACCAAGGTTGGTCGCTACTTGGTCGCTAATTTTGTCAAAATATTGACCGGACTGATCAGACTTGCTTGGTCAAAGGTATACTGAGATTAGCGACCAACGTTGGTCGCTACAGGGGGACCCACTTATATAATTATAATAATTATAATATTATTTTAAAAAAATTATAAAATATAAATAAATATAACTTAAATTAGCGACCAAAGTTGGTCGCTAATTAAGGGGTAAGCAGATAGCGACCAACTTTGGTCGCTAAAATGGGACCCAATTATAAAATTTTAATAATTATATTTTTATTTAAAAAAATTTATAAAATATAAAAAAATATAATTCAAATTTAGCGACCAAAGTTGGTCGCTTACGAAAATAGAGACCAACTTTGGTCGCTAATCTGGGATCGAGTTCTAACGTTTAACAATTATATTATTATTTTAAATATTATATAAAATATAAATAAATTTGATTTAAATTTAGCGACCAACTTTGGTCGCTAATTTAAATTTATGTATATTTAGCGACCAAAGTTGGTCTCTTTTCAGGTCAACAATGGTCAAAATTAAAAATCACTTTTGTATTTACTATCTAAATAATATAAATGTAACCCGCTAACACTTTTGTAATACAAAAGATGAATAGACTAAAATATACTCTAACATGCTATATATGCAGTTAAGCAGTACTACGAAGCGTGCGTGTGTGTCTATATATATATATATATATATATATATATATATATATATATATATATATATATATATATTTAAGAACATGAAACGCTCGGAACACAGGGACAGGTTCTTTTAGGTATTGATACACTTGTAATTTGATTCATCGACTTATAACCTATATATATTAACAATAAATTAAAATGTCTCGACTTATATCAATTAATATATGTATGTATGTTATGTATATATATATAAGCTATATACGATATAATATTAGCTAATGCACTAATACTTAGTGCATAGTATAGTATAGTATAGTATAGTATAGTATAGTATAGTATAGTATAGTATAGTATAGTATAGTATAGTATAGTATAGTATAGTATATATACTAAGTGTATTATATATCAAGGTATATTCGATATATATAGTATAATATAGTATATAGTATATAAGCTATATATATATATATATATATATATATATATATATATATATATATATATATATACATATATATAAATTGATACAAGTCGAGACGTTTTAATTTATTGTTAATATATATATATATATATATATATATATATATATATATAAAAGCTATATTCGATATAATATTAACTAATGCACTAATACTTAGTGCATAGTATAGTATAATATAGTATATATATATATATACACTATATACTCCAATATATACAGGGACGGGTTCTTTTAGGTATTAAAACGTTTCGACTTATATCAATTAATATATATATATATATAAGCTATATTCGATATAATATTAGGTATGTATATATAAGAACATGAAGCGCTCGGAACACAGGGACGGGTTCTTTTAGGTATTGATACACTTGTAAATTGATTCATCGACTTATAACCTACTCATATGCATGTATATATATTAACAATAAATTAAAACGTCTCGACTTATATCAATTAATATATGTATATATATTTATGTATTAGAATTTTAGTTTATAAATTAAAATTTTAGGATATGACTTGAACTTTTGTGGATATGAGTTGAACCTTTAGGATATGAATTGAACCTTTAGGATATTAGTTTATGTATTGGAATTTTAGTTTATAAATTAAAATTTTAGGATATGACTTGAACTTTTGTGGATATGAGTTGAACCTTTAGGATATGAATTGAACATTTAGGATATGAATTGGACTTTTAGTTTATGTATTGGAATTTTAGTTTATAAATTGAAATTTTAGGATATGACTTGAACTTTTGTGGATATGAGTTGAACCTTTAGGATATGAATTGAACATTTAGGATATGAATTGGACTTTTAGTTTATGTATTGGAATTTTAGTTTATAAATTGAAATTTTAGGATATGACTTGAACTTTTGTGGATATGAGTTGAACCTTTAGGATATGAATTGAACCTTTAGGATATTAGTTTATGTATTGGAATTTTAGTTTATAAATTAAAATTTTAGGATATGACTTGAACTTTTGTGGATATGAGTTGAACCTTTAGGATATGAATTGAACATTTAGGATATGAATTGGACTTTTAGTTTATGTATTGGAATTTTAGTTTATAAATTAAAATTTTAGGATATGACTTGAACTTTTGTGGATATGAGTTGAACCTTTAGGATATGAATTGGACTTTTAGTTTATGTATTGAAATTTTAGTTTATAAATTGAAATTTTAGGATATGACTTGAACTTTTATGGATATGAGTTGATCCTTTAGGATATGAATTGAACCTTTAGGATATTAGTTTATGTATTGGAATTTTAGTTTATAAATTAAAATTTTAGGATATGACTTGAACTTTTGTGGATATGAGTTGAACCTTTAGGATATGAATTGAACATTTAGGATATGAATTGGACTTTTAGTTTATGTATTGGAATTTTAGTTTATAAATTAAAATTTTAGGATATGACTTGAACTTTTGTGGATATGAGTTGAACCTTTAGGATATGAATTGAACATTTAGGATATGAATTGGACTTTTAGTTTATATATTGGAATTTTAGTTTATAAATTAAAATTTTAGGATATGACTTGAACTTTTGTGGATATGAGTTGAACCTTTAGGATATGAATTAAACCTTTAGGATATTAGTTTATGTATTGGAATTTTAGTTTATAAATTAAAATGTTAGGATATGACTTGAACTTTTGTGGATATGTGTTGAACCTTTAGGATATGAATTGAACCTTTAGGATATGAATTGAAATTTTTGGTTTATGTATTGGAATTTTAGTTTATAAATTGAAATTTTAGGATATGACTTGAACTTTTGTGGATATGAGTTGAACCTTTAGGATATGAATTGAAATTTTTGTGTATGAATTGAACTTTTAGGATATGAATTGAAATTTTTGTGTATGAATTGAACTTTTAGGATATGAATTGAGCCTTTAGGATATGAATTGAAATTTAGGATTGCGGGAGGATTTTGTAGAAGGGGTTGATGACTTTATTAGACATGAAATGCAACTTCCACCAAGAATAACTTAGACACAGTACCTGGCATAGTGTGCCTTTAATTGTTGTTCTCATTAGCGACAATGATGATGAGAAGGCAATGGCATGTGTTTCAAACAGTGATGGTGTAGGTAGGAATTTAACATTTCCTAAATTGATAAAAGAAAAGGTTATAGAGGAATTCTCTACTTCATTTTCCAAGAGGAAGTAGAGAATTCCTCTATAACCTCTTCTTTTATCTGCTTAGGAAATGTTAAATTCTTACCTATACCATCACTGTTTGAAACACATGTCATTGCCTTCTCATCATCATTGTCGCTAATGAGAACAACAATTGATCAAAGACACACCCTGTCGGGTACTGTATCCAAGTTACTCTCTGTATCTAAGTTCATCCCGAGTAATAGTACCACGAGGATAATCACCAAAGCCACCAGACAACTTTATGATGCCAATGAAGTAAGATGAGTTATTCAATGAGACTCGTATTGTAAAGAAGAAGAAAGAGAGTGGTCTAGAAAGGTGGGTCGAGGGTCGAGCCTCGACTATACATGTAAGTTTTTTACTTTTCATTAAGTATTTTGATTTACTTTTATATAAATTTTGAAATACTAATTCAATATAATTTTTCTTATAGGTTCGCTTCACAGCTGATGTGGGGGAATTCATACGCAGTCAGCCACCTAATGAGTCGGGCAAGGCAATCCAACTTTCGGATGAGGATGCTGAAAGAACACTCCTTGAGTACTTTATATACTTTGAACTAGACAATAGAACCAGTTTTCGAATGGGCTTGTAATAAGCGTTAACTTAGTTTTGTTAGCTTAATGTGTTAGTTCTATTGAACTTTATACTTTGTTGTTTTTTATTGTTGTTGTTGTTGTTTATTGTTGTTGTTGGTGTTGGCATAAAATGCATGTTTAGGATTTTTGGTAAGCTGGCAGGTGGTGTAGTTGCCAAAACAGGCATTTTCTGGCAAAAATATACCAAGAAAAGCGACCAACTTTGGGCGCTAATTGGTCGCTTTTCCCTTAAAAAAAATAATTTTCTGGGCAATAGCGACCAACCTTGGTCGCTATTTAACTCAGATTTCTCAAAAGCGAACAACTTTGGTCGCTATTCTATTTTAAAAAAATAATTTCTGGAAATATAGTGACTAAAGTTGGTCGCTTATAATTAAAAAAAAAATATTTCTTGAAGTTAGCGACCACTATGGTCGCTTATTTTTAAAAAAAAATAAAAAAAAATAAAAAAATGACCAATCTTGGTCTCTATTTTTCAGATTTTAAAATATAATATTTGGATTAGAGACCAAAGTTGGTCGCTTTTTTATGATTAATAATAAATAAATAAATAAATAACGTATTTTACATTTAGAGACCAACTTTGGTCGCCAAAATTATATTATTAAAATAATAAAGCGATCAAAGTTGGTCGCTATAGTCTTTACCCGGAATATTTGGTCCTTTTACCTTAGAGACCAAAGTTGGTCGCTAATTAGCGACTAACTTTGATCCCTAAAATAAAGGGACCAGTAATATTGCGACCAGGCATGTTTGGTCGCTTTTTGGTCGCTTTTAGGCCTATAAGCGACCAATTTTGGTCGCTTTTTGTGGTCGCTTTTTACCGAATTTCTAGTAGTGAATTACATATGGCAAAAACTTTTCAACAAAAAACTAATGACCAAAAAGAAAACATGTCTACTTGTTTCAACCAAAACAATATAAAGAGAGTAAAACGAGGAGCAGTAGCCAAAATTATCCAAAACATATTCTCAAAACCTCATTTTCCAAAAGGGAATTCCATTTACTCTGAATATGAAGAAAAATACAATATTCAAGAAAATGAACCTAATTGTCACAACTCGGATTTTCCACCATCGGGTGTTGTGATGGCGCCTACTATCGGAGATAGGCAAGCCAAATATTTAAAACATCTTTCCTGCTTTCTTTCAAACAATATAATAAACGAGGCAAAAATTAAGCGGAAAACTTTAAATCTAAAGCAACTGAAAACCAAAAGTGCGGAAGTTTAATACACATCACTGCCCAAGGTCTGGTGTCACCAGCTCACGGACTACTACAGAATACTACAATCAATGTCTGAAAGGAAATACATCATGTTTGTCTGATACGAGATGAACAAACGAAAAACATGGAAAGGGACTTCGGCCTGCGAATGCCAGCTAGGCTACCTCGAGAGTCCCTGGACTGAAGATAGCTCCCAGAAGTCCTACTGCTGTGGTCCGTAAGCTGCTCCCTGATCTGTGCACAAAAATGCACAGAGTGTAGCATCAGCACAACCGACCCCATGTGCTGGTAAGTGCCTGGCCTAACCCCGGCGAAGTAGTGACGAGGCTAGACAGGACCTACCACAATTAACCTGTACAGATATATATATACAAGTGTAAGAAAATAATAACAAGATAATACAAAGTAAAGCTAGGAGTGGACATGCTATCGGGGAGTAACAGATAAAAATGAAATATCGGAAATAAACAGAAGAAACTCCGGTTCCCATGATATAGATGTATATCACACGATCCCATAACATCATATATAAGTGGACGGCGTGCCACACGATCCCATGACATCATATATAAGTGGACGGCGTGCCACACGATCCCAATTTTCATTTATAAGTGGACGGCGTGCCACACGATCCCATAATATCATAAATAGGTGGACGACGTGCCACACGATCCCAAAATATTATATATAAGTGGACGGCGTGCCACACGATCCCATAATATCATTCGAAACATCTGATTTTGTAAGGAGAGTCCCATTAGGGGAAATCAACAACATATCACTCTAACCTGACAAGGGTACAACTAACAGCCCAAAATATCCCGACAAGGGAGAGTATAAATATCGGTCTACACATCCCGGCAAGGAAGTAATCAAAACACATTCTCTTTTTAAATCCCTTCTTCCTCAACTAACACATTCATGTTCGAGCTAACGCTCCAAAAGTACACCAATCACAATTTTACCTCAACCGTTCACATTATATGAAACTCATCAAATAACCAAGGAGATTGTGTCTCGTTATTCGAATTAAAAGCAATTAAGACTCACGGTCATGCTAGACTCCGGTGCATAGATAACCGTCACCATGCCTATACACCGTACTCCACATTAGCAAGTAGCAAATAACATCCTAATCCTATTCCCTCAAGCCAAAGTTAGAACAAACACTTACCTCGAATGCTCCAACTCAACTCACGCTTCTAGTATAGCTTTACCTCTTGATTCCACCACCAATCCGCTCGAATCTAGTCATAAGTTACTTAATCACATTAATAATTACTAAATGAATCACTCCCCATGCATGAAAATAAATTTTACAAGGTTTTTCCCAAAATGGTCAAAAACACCCCCGGACCCACGTGGTCGAAACTCGAGGTTCGGACCAAAACCCGGTTACCCATTTTCCGGACAAAAGAAAGAAGTACCTGAGTCGGAAAATAAATGAGGATAACGGCCCCGCATATCGGACTCGGACTCCCAGGTCGATGCCTCAGGAGGCTGACCTCTCCACTGAACATGCACCGAAGGAAAACTCTTTGACCTCAACTGTCGAACCTGCCGGTCTAGAATAGCCACTGGCTCCTCCTCATATGACAGATCCTTGTCCAATTGGACAGTGCCGAAATCTAACACGTGTGATGGATCTCCGCGATACTTCCGGAGCATATATACATGAAACACGGGATGCACAGCTGACAAGCTAGGTGGCAAGGCAAGTCTGTAAGCCACCTCTCCCACACGATCAAGAATCTCAAATGGACCGATGAACCTAGGGCTAAGCTTGCCCTTCTTCCCAGATCTCATCACGCCCTTCATAGGCGATACACGGAGCAATACCCGCTCCCCAACCATGAAAGCAACATCTCTAACCTTACGGTCTGCATAACTCTTTTGTCTGGACTGAGCTGTATGAAGTCTATCCTGAATAATCCTGACCTTGTCCAAGGCCTCCTGAACCAAATCAGTACCCAATAATCGAACCTCTCCCGGCTCAAACCATCCAATTGGAGACCGACATCGCCTACCATACAACGCCTCATACGGAGCCATCTGGATGCTGGACTGGTAGTTGTTGTTGTAGGTGAACTCTGCTAAAGGCAAAAACTGGTCCCACGAACCTCCAAAATCAATAACACAGGCTCAGAGCATATCATCAAGAATCTGAATAGTCCTCTCGGACTTATCGTCCTTCTGGGGATGAAATGTTGTACTCAACTCAACCTGGGTGCCCAACTCTCGCTGAACCTCTTTCCAGAAATGCGAGGTGAACTGCGTACCCCGATCCGAGATGATAGATAGCGGCACCCCATGAAGGCAAACAATCTCCCTGATATAAATCTCGACTAACCTTTTGGACGAATAGGTGGCTGCAACAGGAACAAAATGCGCTGACTTGGTCAGCCTATCAACAATGACCCAAACTGCATCAAACTTCTTCCGAGTCATCGGAAGTCCAGTAACGAAATCCATCGTAATCCTCTCCCACTTCCACTCGGGAAGTGCAATCCTCTGAAATAGACCACTAGGTCTTTGATGCTCGTACTTAACCTACTGACAATTCAAACACCGAGCCACATGCGCAACGATGTCTTTCTTAATCTTACGCCACTGCTGCCTCAGATCCTGATACATCTTCGCGGCGCCCAGGTGAATAGAATACCGAGAACTGCGGGCCTCCACTAAGATCAACTCTCGAATTCCATCAACATTGGGCACATAAACTCGCCCCTGCAATCTTAATATGCCATCATCATCTAAGGTTACTTTCTTGGAACCTCCACGCTGCATCGTGTCTCTCAAGACACACAAATGAGGATCATCGAATTGCAGATCACGGATACGCTCCAATAACGAAGAACGAGCGACTGTGCAAGCTAATACTCGACTAGGCTCAGAAATGTCCAAACTCACAAACTGATTGGCCAAAGCCTGAACATCCAAAGCAAGCGGTCTCTCACCGACCGGAATATAAGCCAGACTGCCCATACTGGCTGACTTCCTACTCAAGGCATCGGTCACTACATTGGTCTTTCCCGGGTGATATAAGATAGTGATGTCATAATCTTTCAACAATTCCAACCACCTCCTCTGCCTCAAATTTAACTCCTTTTGCTTGAAAAAATACTGAAGACTCTTATGATCCGTGAACACCTCACACGCTACACCATATAGATAGTGCCTCCAAATCTTCAATGCGTGAACAATGGCTGCCAACTCCAAATCATGCACTAGATAGTTCTTCTCATGAACCTTCAACTGCCTCGAGGCATAGGCAATGACCTTTCCATCCTGCATCAACACTGCACCAAGTCCAATACGAGATGCAACATAATAGACTGTATAGGGCCCTGAACCTGTGGGCAAAACCAACACCGGTGCCGTGATCAGAGCTGCTTTGAGCCTCTGAAAGCTCGTCTCACACTTGTCTAACCATCTGAACTGGGCACCTTTCTGGGTCAATCTGGTCATAGGGGCTGCAATGGATGAAAACCCCTCCACGAACCGACGGTAGTAACCTGCTAACGCCAGGAAACTCCGAATCTCCGAAGCTGAAGCTGGTCGAGGCCAGTTCTTGACTGCCTCTATCTTCTTCGGGTCTACCTGAATACCTGCTGCTGATACGACATGACCCAGGAATGCGACCGAACTCAACCAAAACTCGCACTTCGAGAACTTAGCATACAACTGACTATCCGTCAGGGTCTGAAGAACCGCTCTGAGGTGTTGCTCATGCTCCTCCTGACTGCGGGAGTGTATAAGAATATCATCAATGAAGACTATCACGAACAAGTCCAAATAAGGTCTAAACACTCGGTTCATCAACTCCATGAACGCTACTGGGGCATTAGTCAATCCAAATGACATGACCAAAAACTCATAGTGCCCATACCGAGTGTGAAATGCTGTCTTAGG
Source organism: Nicotiana tabacum (assembly GCF_000715075.1). Taxonomy (NCBI): domain Eukaryota; kingdom Viridiplantae; phylum Streptophyta; class Magnoliopsida; order Solanales; family Solanaceae; genus Nicotiana; species Nicotiana tabacum. Next base: position 5,259 of record NW_027438418.1, on the reverse strand, counting down.
GACATCAGACGCCCTAATCCTCAGTTGGTGGTAGCCAGACCTCAAATCTATCTTTGAAAACACCCTCTCACCCTGAAGTTGGTCGAATAAATCGTCGATCCTCGACAGTGGGTACTTGTTCTTAATCGTCACCTTGTTCAATTGACGGTAATCAATGCACATCCTCATCGAACCATCCTTTTTCTTCACAAATAGTACCGGTGCGCCCAAGGCGAAACACTGGGTCTAATGAAACCCTTCTCAAGCAAATCCTGAAGCTGGCCCTTTAACTCTTTCAATTCTGGCGGTGCCATATGATACGGCGGAATGGAAATGGGCTGAGTGCCCGGAGCCAGATCAATACAAAAATCAATATCCCTGTCGGGTGGCATGCCCGGCAGGTCTGAAGGGAAGACCTCGGGAAACTCCCGAACAATAGGAACAGAATCAATAGACGGGACCTCAGCGCTAGAGTCGTGAACATAAGCCAGATAAGTTAGACACCCCTTCTCGACCATGCGTCGAGCCTTCACATAAGAAATAACGCTGCGAGAAGAATGACCAGGAGTCCCTCTCCATTCTAAACGGGGCAGATCCGGTAAGGCTAAGGTCATGGTCTTGGCATGACAATCCAAGATCGCATGATACGGGGACAACCAATCCATCCCTAGTATGACGTCGAAATCCACCATATCCAAGAGCAACAAGTCAACACGGGTCTCAAGACCCCTGAATACCACAACATATGAATGATGAACCCGGTCCACCACTATAGAATCCCCTACTGGCGTAGACATATATACAGGAATACTCAAGGCCTCACTAGGCATAACCAAATAGGGTGTAAAATAGGACGACACATATGAATACGTAGATCCGGGATCAAATAACACAGAAGCATCCCTATCATAGACCAGAATAGTACTTGTAATCACAACATCTGATGACTCAGCCTCTGGCCTGGCTGGCAAGGCATAACAACGGGGCTGGGCCCCACCTCCCAGAATCCTATCCCTGGGATGATCTGCTGCTGGCTGACCCCTACCTCTAGCGGTCTGAGCTCCACCTCTAAGACCTCTACCTCCACCTCTATGTCCTCTACCCCCACCTCTAGCTGGTTGGGCAGGCTGTGGGGAAACTAGTGCCTGGATCATCGGGCAAAGACCCTGCTGCTGCGAGCTGCTGGAAGCTCGAGGGCAATATCTGGCAATGTGACTCATCTCGCCGCAAGTATAACAAGCCCTCGGCTGCTGAGAATAATGAAGTGGTGGTGCACTGATAGGTGCTGATGGTGAACTGAAGAGCTGCTGGTCAGAATACTGCAGCTGAGAACCACGACCACCTGGTGTACCATGAGAAGCCTGGAGAGCTGACTGAAAGGGCCTCGAATGATGGCCTCTACCATAAGAATCCCTACCTCCAGATGAGGTACCACTGAATCTTCCAGAATGACGGGGCCTCTTATCAGACCCATGACCACCTCCCTGAGCAAGTGCCATCTCTATCCGGTGGGCACCATCTGCCGCCTCCTGAAATGAAATCTCACTACCGGCACTCATGGCCATCTGAACACGGATCGGCTGGGCCAACCCATCAATAAACCTCCGCACTCTCTCAATAGGTGGGGAGTATCACAATGGCATGACGAGCAAGATCAATGAACCGGGTCTCATACTGGGTGACCGTCATAGGACCCTACTGGAGACACTCAAACTGCCTGCGAAGAGCATCTCGCTGAGTAACTGGAAGAAACTTCCCCAGAAATAACTCTGAAAACTGATCCCAGGTCAATGATGGAGACCCTGCTGGCCTGGCTAAACAGAAATCCCTCCACCAAGTCTTGGCGGATCCTGCCAGGCGAAAAGTGGCAAAGTCGACCCCATTGGTCTCTACAATGCCCATAGTCCGTAGAACCTCATGACAGCTGAATATGAAATCCTGAGCATCCTCTGAGGGGGTGCCACTATATGTGGTTGTGAAGAGCTTGGTGAAACGATCAAGCCTCCACAAAGCATCCGCGGACATAGCCGCACCATCGCTGGACTGAGCCGCAATACCTGGCTGGGCTGCCACAGCTGGCTGAACTGCCACGGCTGGCTGAACTGCTGGAACCTGAGCCTGAGGAGCTACCGGCTCTGGAGTACGAGTATCGGGAGTCTGAACTCCTCCCCCATCCTGAGATGTGGCTGGATCTACGGGAAGCAAACCCGCTCTAGAAATGCCCTCCATAAAGCCTACCAGTCGGACCAAAGCGTCCTGAAGCACTGGAGTGGCTATGAAACCCTCTGGGACCTGAGCTGGGCCCACCGGAGCTGCTGGAGCTGGAACCCCTTCGTCGTAGTCAACATGAGGCTCCACCTCTGGGACTGCCGCTCGGGGCTGAGCTTTGCCCCAGCCTCGGCCTCTGGCATGGCCTCGGCCTCGCCCCCTGCCCCAGATAGGAGCTGCTGCTGGGGGCTCGGGCTGCTGCGCGATAGAAGAGGAAGCACGTGTCCTCGCCATCTCCGAAAGAACAGAGTGGAAAGACAATCAGTACTTGAGAAACAGAATCGCAAGACAAGAATGAACAAGGTGAAGTTTTCCTAACTAATTAGCCTCTGCGGGATAAATACAAAGGTCTCCGTACCGATCCCTCAGACTCTACCGAGTTGTCCATGAGTTGTAAGACCTAAGTAACCTAGGGCTCTGATACCAACTTATCACGACCCGGATTTCCCACCATCGGGTGTCGTGATGGCACCTACTATCGGAGCTAGGCAAGCCAAATATTTAAAACACCTTTCCTACTTTCTTTCAAACAATATAATAAACGAGGCAAAAATTAAGCGGAAGACTTTAAATCTAAAGCAACTGAAAACCAAAAGTGCGGAAGTTTAATGCACATCACTACCCAAGGTCTGGTGTCACCAGCTCACGGACTACTACAGAATACTACAATCAATGTCTGAAAAGAAAAACATCATGTTTGTCTGATACAAGATGAACAAACGAAAAACATGGAAAGGGACTTCGGCCTGCGAATGCCAGCTAGGCTACCTCGAGAGTCCCTGGACTGAAGATAGCTCCCAGAAGTCCTACTGCTGTGGTCCGTAAGCTGCTCCCTGATCTGTGCACAAAAATGCACAGAGTGTAGCATCAGCACAACCGACCCCATGTGCTGGTAAGTGCCTGGCCTAACCCCGGCGAAGTAGTGACGAGGCTAGACAGGACCTACCACAATTAACCTGTACAGATATATATACAAGTGCAAGAAAACAATAACAAGATAATACAAAGTAAAGCTAGGAGGGGACATGCTATCGAGGAGTAATAGATAAAAATGAAATATCGGAAATAAACAGAAGAAACTCCGGTTCCCATGATATAGATGTATATATATAGTGGACGGTGTGTCACACGATCCCATAACATCATATATAAGTGGACGGCGTGCCACACGATCCCATGACATCATATATAAGTGGACGGCGTGCCACACGATCCCAATTTTCATTTATAAGTGGACGGCGTGCCACACGATCCCATAATATCATATATAGGTGGACGGCGTGCCACACGATCCCATAATATCATATATAGGTGGACGGCGTGCCACACGATCCCATAATATCATATATAAGTGGACGGCATGCCACACGATCCCATAATATCATATATAAGTGGACGGCGTGCCACACGATCCCATAATATCATTCGAAACATCTGATTTTGTAAGGAGAGTCCCATTAGGGGAAATCAACAACATGTCACTCTAACCCGACAAGGGTACAACTAACAGCCCAAAATATCCCGACAAGGGAGAGTATAAATATCGGTCTACACATCCCGGCAAGGAAGTAATCAAAACACATTCTCTTTTTAAATCCCTTCTTCCTCAACTAACACATTCATGTTCGAGCTAACGCTCCAAAAGTACACCAATCACAATTTTACCTCAACCGTTCACATTATATGAAACTCATCAAATAACCAAGGAGATTGTGTCTCGTTATTCGAATTAAAAGCAATTAAGACTCACGGTCATGCTAGACTCCGGTGCATAGATAACCATCACCATGCCTATACAACGTACTCCACATTAGCAAGTAGCAAATAACATCCTAATCCTATTCCCTCAAGCCAAAGTTAGAACAAACACTTACCTCGAATGCTCCAACTCAACTCACGCTTCTAGTATAGCTTTACCTCTTGATTCCACCACCAATCCGTTCGAATCTAGTCATAAGTTACTTAATTACATTAATAATTACTAAATGAATCACTCCCCATGCATGAAAATAAATTTTACAAGGTTTTTCCCAAAATGGTCAAAAACACCCCCGGACCACGTGGTCGAAACTCGAGGTTCGGACCAAAACCCGGTTACCCATTCTCCCACGAATCCAAATATATGATTTGTTTTGAAATCGGACCTCAAATTGAGGTCCAACTTCTCAATTTGTAGAAAACCTAGGTTCTACCCAAAACACCCAATTTCCCCCATGAAAATCTTTGCTTTGAATTTGAAATCATGTTAAAAGATGTCAAGGAATAAAGAAATTAAGTTAGAAATCACTTACCAATCGTTTTGGAGAAGAAAGGTTGTTTGGAAAATCGCCTCTTAGGTTTTGGGTTTTTGAAAAGTGGAAAAATGACTAAAAATCCCGATTTTATATACTCAGGCTGGGGAGCTGGCGCGGACCATGCAGAAATTTACCGCGGCCGCGTGGCTGCCGACGCGGACCGTGCAGAACCCACCCAACGCGGACGGCACTGATTTGGTGCGCGGCCGCGCTGGTCGACCCTCGGAACCCCACCACGCGGACCGCACAGAAAAGCACCGTCGCCGCGTGGCTGCCAGCGCGGACCGCGCGGAAATGGCCGCGGCCGCATTGAAGCCTGCAATATCTGAACCATCAATTTAATGTCTAAGACCCTCCCGGGCCCCCACTCAAAACTCACCCGAGCCCTCGGGGCTCCAAACCAACCATTCATATGATCTCGAAAATACCTTACGGACTTACTCGTGCGATCAAATCGCCAAAACGACATCATATACATAGGATCAAGCCTCGAAACACATGATTTTCTTTCAACTTTCATAAAACTCAAATTCCCCATTTTAAGTCCGAAACACGTCATATGACGTCCATTTTTAGCCAAACTTTACAGATAGTGCTTAAAACATATTTAAGACTCGTACCGGGCGTCGGAACCAAAATACGAGCCCGATACCACAGTTTTCTGATCAATGTTCGTCTTCATTTTCCTTAATTAATTTCAGAAAATAATTTCACACAA